>NC_141795.1:6633659-6903458 GCF_054643075.1 Acanthaster planci
CAACCAATGGCGGCAAAGATTGCAAGGGGGAAGCTTACGAGTATCGTCTCTGTAACAAAAAGGTCAGGGTGACATGAAAAAAATCTCCATCTTTACTGGACTCCCAAGTTTGATGCGCTCAACATGCTAGTTGATTATGAGATTCAGGCCGCAAACTCTGACAGAAAGGCTGTTTGCAAAAATATTGGAAATGTACCATTCTCCCTTCCCCAATGGCCTCAGACAAGGTCCCATGTACATCAGAGATTTTTACAGTCACTTCCAGCTGACAAAATTCCCCCCCCCATGTAAAATCCATTTATAAAACATGTTACATGTACAAGCCTTTAGAACTGTCAACGTTATCTTTCAGCGGAGGTCATTATTTTTAACAGGTTTTGACAGAATGGCTTTTCCTAAGGTTGGTTGTGTTTTCCAGTGTGACAAACTGAAGTTGGTGCAACGAAATGATGCAAAATGATTGTGAGCATACTTTCTGTATTTGTTTCAGCCCTGTGTCGGAGAATGGGAAGACCGACGGGCTAAACAGTGTGAAGACAATCTGGGAAGTTTTATTCTGAGAGGACGACAGCACAGGTGGCTTCCGCACGAAAACCGAAATCGTAAGCAATTGTACCGCAGATACCTTAATACGACAGTAATATAATTTATCTGAATCACGTCTGCCACAGGCCTTAAGAACACATGAATGCTGCCAAACAATTCTAGTATTCCCTCTGTGCCTTTAGAAATTTAGCAAAAAACAGAATTCTGCACGTGCTTCAGATGAGCCCTCCAAGCCAGGTGCAGATTTCTTCCTCAACGATCAAGCAGTGATCAATGATTTCTTGATTTGTTTGTTGCCACAGAAACACTGCAATGCAGACTCACCTGTATCTCAGAGAGCACGCAAGAGGCCGTCATCGCGGATTATGATGTGACGGACGGCACGCCCTGTTCCTATGACGATCCCCACAGTATATGTGTACAGGGCAAGTGTTTGGTACGCACAATTTGTAAATTTTAGTGGCGTATCCGGGGCTTGGGCTGGGGTTGCTGGGGGGGTAAAGTGGAATTCTTTCAAACAAAATCAATGACTATTCAATGTTTTCATCTTTGAAAGAATCCTTGAGCGCCCCATTCTCCAAAGAAAGGTAGTTGTGCCATTTTTAAAATGCTGGCCTTCCCAGTCCCTTGAAAAAACTGGAAACATGTCACTATGGGAACGGCGGCTTGAGAAGAAGACGATGACAAACTTATCTTAGCGGAGCCTCCTTAGCGGCTGATAATAACAACAGTCCCCCAACCGCTGACAACCTAGTCAGTGGCCGTTGTCACTGGACAAAATTTGGGAGTCAGTCGCCTTTGGCGATGACAGCGATGGTCATTGTCTTCTCCTTTTTTGTCACACCTGCAGAAACTCGGCTGCGACAAGCAAGTTGATTCTACCAAAGTGGAGGACAGATGCGGAGTCTGTGACGGAGATAACACACAGTGCACCTTCATTGAGAGGCATTTTTCTCAAGCTCCAAAAAAAAGTAAGAGATACAGAAATTTAAAAACACACAGAATTACAGTTCAATTATTCCCAGATCAATTTTAGTCTTCCTGTACATGATTTTAATAAATGGAAATTCATTTTTTATGTTATTTTTCTATATGTATAACTTTTGTGTATAATGCACACACGGAAACCAATTTTCATGTTTTTTACATGACGATGTAATAAATGAAATGAAACGAAAATTTTATATTTTCAGTGTATATTTCTGTGTACAGAAATATTTTTTGGTTGTTTTATTGACTGAAAACGTTTTGTCTGTTTTTTTCAGAATATCAAGTCATACACACCTTACCTATTGGCGCCCGCTACATTGATGTCCGTGAGAACTCGCAAACAAATAGTTTTCTTGGTAGGTACATAACACTTTCTTAGCTTTCACTTGTAGTTCTTTTCTTTCTTTTTTGAGTCATTTTTATTTCAGTCATGATGTATTTACTGTTGAGATTTTTAACAGTTGTCACTTTAAAAGAGATTGAAGATCCACATTGTTGCATCACAAGTAGTCATCATCTCCTTAGACTAAATTTTTTCCCGATTCCTTTTGGTTAGCCTTGCGGCGTCCAGCTGGGAAGGTATACATCCTGAACTCCCGTGGCACCCAATCTGGCCCGCACTCCTTCATCGGGGCTGGAGCTCGTTTTGTTTACTCTCCTGATACGGAACGACTGTTCTCTGTGGGTCCCCTTCGAGAAGAACTGGATTTGCTGGTAAAGTTGATCTGTGACAAGGGTCAGAGTGGCTTCCTCCGATATGACTTTTCTCGGTATTGACCAACAGATATGACATATGTTGCAAAACAACTGAAGTTAATGACCTCCAGGACTGAAAAGTATTTGTCAAGGTGCTCCTCTCTTGGTCATGTGTGGCTCTTTCTTAATGTTAAGTTTATGCAAACGGCAAACATGGTTCCACTCTTGATTCTGTTTGCTGAAAAACAAATTACTTGCCGTTATGCTTTCGTTTCCTATTTATCTGAGTTTTCCCACCGTCTGATTTCTAAGTTGGTTGATTCGCACTAGGTTTTCTGGAAGAGAAACAGCAAGCCCATTGACATCACCTACAGCTACTATCTCAATCAAGAGGAAGGGCTCACACCCCAGACCGATCCCCCGCCGACCTCCGAGCAGCCCGAGGTGGTCCCCACTGTGGGCGAGGAAGAGCCCGAGTATGTGTGGGAGGATGAAGGCTGGACGGATTGCACCAGGACGTGCGGTGGAGGTGAGAGTAAGAGGGTGCATAGCGTCCACCAATCGAGAGGCAGCGCAATGCCACGAAAGTCCTCAAAGTGAAAATCATCACAATCGTTACCATTCCAAAGGATTTCTCATCGTCACCCACGGCTCTGCAGTTGGTATACTTAAAGATTAAAAACCTGTTGAGCACAATGAATGTGTTTAATTGCAGAGGTAGGAGGAAAAAGTTGTTCTGGATAAAAATCCCATGGAATAAAGTAGAGACTGAAAACCTAATCCCCATATTGGCCTCGTTGGGATTCGCACCCGGTTTGCAGAAGTGCAAACGAAAGTCCACGTACCACTGGGCCATCCTGAGTTTTTGTATGCAATTAGGGAAAGACCAGATTTTAGATTTGACGCCAAAAATGACAGCTGCAGACCGTCTTCTGCAACGCTCTGACTAATGGAGCAGAACTGTTAAACTTCAGTTCTGCATGCAGTAGTTTTAGAGCCTTTGGTTCCCCATAAACAACAGCAACCACAAACAGAAAGAAAAATTTATATTGACAGAAAATCTTGCGTTGATCCACCTGACCCTTCGCCATTTACCAACTTCATACTCTCTCCATCTCTGTTTCTCTTTGTAGGATTCTCTTTCCACCAGTTCAGGTGCTACCGCACGAACGATAACGTCAGGGTTAAGAAGACGTTCTGCGGCCAAGGGGATTACAATCCCAAGGACACTAAACGTTTGTGCAACGAGCAAGCCTGTGGAAGCACGTAAGATCCGCTCACCATCAGCCAGCGGGGCCATTAACAAATGTTTTTATACTATTCTTGAAGCTGGGTGGGACAGCCCAACAGTTGTTGGTCAAGTAGTAATTAGAAGATGCAGATATTGTATCTTTGTTGGGCGGGGGCCTGGCTAGTCTCACTTAATTTCATGAGCAAGTTTTACTGTCGGGGCAGTAATCGATGTAGGATTTATGCCTACAGAGATCCACACAGGAGCCAATATCTACAGTATGCATGTGCATCGTGCGTTACTTACACAAGCTCTGAATTTTTGATGTCACCACGCAGACCACGTGATAAAGTCCGAGCATCGATTGAATTAATCCTTCAAATTAGCTGTTCTCACCTTTATTTGATGAAGCAAATCCTGAAAATACTGCCAATTCAAACACAAGAAACCTCTGCCCATTCACCCACTGTTGGAGAGGAAACATTTTCTGGCAGAGTGTATGGCCCAAGAATGTTCCCATCTACTTCTACATCTGGAGGAATACCCTCAAGATGTTCAGTTTGATCGATCAAACCGCAAGTCCGCAGTAAATCCACTTTGATGCATGTAGTGTTGCTTTATTTAATTTTTTTTTAGGTTGACCACTACTCAAGCAGCGCCTCCTACCACCGCACCGTCCACTCAGCCTCCAACCACAACAGTTGCAACGACACAGAGACAAACTACCAAACCACCCACAACGACACATCGTACCACAACTACCCCACAGACAACTCAGCCACCAACAACTACACAACCTCCCACGACTACGACCCAGGCGTCACCGACAACTTGGCCACCAACAACTACACAACCTCACACGACTACGACCCAGGCATCACCGTCAACTCAGCCACCAACAACTACGCAACCTTCCACAACTACGACCCAGGTGTGGACTACCACGAGTAGACCGACGACGCAGCTACCCACTACAACCACAACGGCAGCAACAACACCAACCCTGACCACCACGACTATGACCGAAGCCCCTGAGCCCACAACCAAAAAGAAACCGAAAAAGGGGAAAAAGAAGGCGGTATTCAAGTGGAAGGCCCACCCGTGGCGACCTTGCTCCCACACCTGCGGGACCCAGGGCACCCAGATCCGTACGGTCACCTGCTCCAAGAAGTTAGGCAAGAAGATCTCCACTGCGCTGGAGATCAAATGCACAGAGGAAAAACCTGCTACAACCCAACCCTGCAATCGCGAACCGTGCCCTGCACAATGGAGTGTGGGCGAATGGTCAAGTGTAAGTTTTCAGCCAATTGTTGGAACCTTAGTGCAATACTTTTCACAAAGTGACATTAACCTTTGCTAATTAAGTTGGCTAATTCTACCCTGTTTTCATATTAATAACTCAGGTTAAGTGAACGATTAGACATCAAAGAATCATTTAATGGATTTTTGTTACATGAAGTTGTCACAAAATACATATTTTGGTAGTTTCTTTAAAGGAAAAACTTTTCTGACAACTTGAAAACCCGTTTTTCCTCAAAAGCCACATTAGCGTCACTTGGTGGTGACGGTGACGATATGAAATGATTGCTCATCAATTGCCCACTTGTGCGACCGACTATAAACCAGGCTTCAGCCTACAAAGCGTCCATGAAGTAACACAAGTAGCTTAACCACTACCAGCCGGGGACTCCGAAATCGGAGCCGCATGGTTTATATGTGTGGCCGGGGTCTCCGAACTCGGACAAAGGAAACAGGGCCCTGTAACAAAAGACCGTACTCCGAACAAAAGACCAGGCTGCTGGGCATTACCGACATTTTTCACTCTCAAAAGTGGTGATAATCCAGCATTATTTTGAAACGGTATACCAGGGTTTGGGGTATTTAGAGCAAGCAGATTACCACCGGGTACAAAAGCTCTCCACCACCGCAGCGATGAGCCACACAGCACCGCTGCATGCTAATCTGGCCCCTATTGAAAAGAGGTCAGCAGTGCACTGAGCCAGGTTCGTGAACAAAAGACAGTTGTATAACACCGCACAATCTGGGCTCTGTTTACAAGGCTGCAGGCCTGGCTGAAATATTCGGGCGTCAAAGAAGGTCACCTGTCAACTTAGAGCAGTGCCTAAAGATTGCTCTGTGCGGCTATAAACGACTGTTAAATGGAATGATGAATTGTTGAAGGATTTTGAAAACGGAAAAAATGATAGCCATGCCGGCCCAGCATCCTCAACGTTGAAAAATGCCCCGGCACGAAGTGGTTAAAACTGGGCCCCACACCTGAATTGTTGTTGTCTTTTAAAGTTCATCTTCATTTGGTTGCCTCCAAATTAGTGCACGGTGACTTGCGGAGATGGTGTCAAGAACCGAGAGGTGACGTGCGACGCTGGCGAGTTCCAGTGTCCTGATGAGGAACCGGCTTCCACCACTACATGCAACTTAGGGGAATGTCCTCAAGGTATGCTCAAAAAGCAAGAAGAAAAGAAAAAACAAAGCTAGAGATTGCAGTCTGTGCGCTAGATGTTCAAGACTTGTTTTTCCTTGGGGTTGGACTTCAACTCGGGGTAGATACCACTACTCGTGACTTGAAGTATTTTGGTGGATGCAGAATCTAATTGGCACATTATTCCAACTTTAGTAGGCTAGAGGGCGCATCAGATGAAAACAGGGGAGTACTCATGTGCAATCTTGCTTTCCTTGGTTTTTCGTTTCATTTCTAGAAGGGCCAACTTTCAGGTGGAAGGCCCACCCGTGGCGGCCTTGCTCCCACACCTGCGGGACCCAGGGCACCCAGATCCGTACAGTGACCTGTTCCAAGAGGCACGGCCAGAAGATCTCCACCGCCCTGGAGAGCAAATGCACCGAGGAGAAACCCGCTACAACCCAACCCTGCAATCGTGAATCATGCCCTGTGCAATGGAGTGTGGGTGAATGGTCAAGTGTAAGTTTTCAATCACGTTTTTTGAAGCAACTTTAAGTCTGAAGAAAGTGTTAGCCTCAACTGTTAGTCTCAAGGAACTGACAGTCTCAGTCACTGCATCAACCACCCATGATCAATTCAACAGGAGTCTGTAATCAACAAGGTATCAGGAGTAATGTTTCAGTATATTTCAGAGGTTTTGTGTCATCGGAAACAAAAAAAAACACTCAGCAGGCCTGCACAGCACTGAGCGGCACAGGTTCCAACAGATTGGGGCTTCTGTTCTTTGTCTTTCATTGATGTTTCCATATTTGAAAATGAAATTCATCATCGTCTTCCTCCTTCATTTGGTTTCCTCCAATATAGTGCACAGTGACTTGCGGAGATGGTGTCAAGACTCGAGAGGTGATTTGTGGGGCACCGGAGAGTGATCCTGGCGAGTTCCAGTGTCCTGATGAGGAACCGGCTACTACTGCTACCTGCAACTTAGGGGAATGCCCTCGAGGTATGCTCAGAAACCAAGATCGTTCCTGTCCAGTGGTAACCTTTTGCTATGACAAGATAGATATGCCACCATTCTTGGCTTGAACTGTATTGGTGGATGCAAATTCTGATCAGCACAATATTTCAAATGGAGTGGGTTGGAAAGTGCGTCAGACGACAGCAATGGAGCGCTCATTCGGACTTTTGCTTTCCTTGGTTTGCCTTTCCAATTTTAGAAAGGCCAACTTTCAGGTGGAAGGCCCACCCGTGGCGGCCTTGCTCACACACCTGCGGGACCCAGGGCACCCAGACACGCACGGTCACCTGTTCTAAAAGGCTCGGCCGGAAGATCTCCACCGCCCTGGAGAGCAAATGCACCGAGGAGAAACCCGCTACAACCCAACCCTGCAATCGTGAATCGTGCCCTGCACACTGGAGTGTGGGTGATTGGTCTAGTGTAAGTTTTCAGCCATGTATGTCCAACAACTGCTAGTCTATAGGTTCAGTGATTGCAGTAATCTTCCATACTCAATTCAACTAGATTCTGTAATCAACAAGGTTTCTTGAGATAAAATTCAGTTTTTGCTTAGTCAGAAACAAAAAAACACTCAGCAGGCCTGCACAACCTCGAATAGCACAGGTTCCAGCAGACTGGAGTTTTTCATCTTTGTCTTTCATTAACGTTTCCATTTTTGAAGTTCGTGTTTATCTCCGTCAATTTTGCTTCCCTCAAATTCAGTGCACAGTGACCTGTGGAGATGGTTTCAAGAGTCGAGAGGTGATGTGCGGCGCGCCACAGAGCGACCCTGGCGAGTTCCAGTGTCCTGACGAGGAACCGGCAACTACCGCAACCTGCAACTTAGGGGAATGTCCAGAAGGTATGGCTCAGAAAGCAAAATGAAAGCTAGAGACTCTAGTCTAGGCTGCAAATGTTCCCTCAACCCTTCATTCCCAATGAGCCAGTTTGACATTTCCAAAAGGACAGTCATTCGAGAACAAAGCACTCTCATGCACACGAGTCCACGTAGGATCATGCGGCTTGATAGGGCAGACTTGGCATGCGTGTCCGAATGACCTCAGATGCGCTTCATTTTGTGTTTGAACACCAAACTGGGTAATTGTAATTTCCTAGTACCCTCCACGTGGGTCCTAGATTCCCGGGACTATAATGTGTGAAGTTCAAGACCCTCAAATATTGAACGATCCTCTGCAAACTTTTGTCCCTTATGGATTCATTTAGAGACCGGCTGTGTACCCATGCAAAGCATCATCTGCCAGCGAGATCAGTTCCGTAGCTACTGTATGATGCCCAACTACGAAGACATCTGCTGCACCACTTGCGAGGAGCAGGAAAACCTTCTTGACGAGGAGGACAGTAAGAAGAAGAAGAAAAAGAAGAAGAAGAAGAAGAAAGGGCGTGGCCGTTCGGGGAGGGAGGAGTAGCCACACCTAGGTGCCTTTACCGAAACTGACCGAGTGCTCTGCACTGCGCCCATTCCGTGCGCTGCCCTAGACCATTTCAATCTGTGCAGAACAGAGAAATCCTTGACAAATTAGCTCGTTCACGGCCTGAACAGAAATGAATATTTCTGATCTGCAAAGGCGCTAGGTAACCTCGGAGCCTCAAAGAACCATGGCCGGTTACCCAACTGATATACTACGGAGTGAGGTAATACTCCCCAACTAAATGGTAGCATTCAAGGAAATGCATATATTAAATTCACCAAAACTACCTCAACAAATATATCGATCAGTATTGATTCTTTTGTATTCATATTTATTGATTGCATCGACTGCTGGCATAGCTCATCTGCTACATTTGAGTGCACACTCCTAAACTCTCTGCAATGTCCTTGAAAACACTGGCTTGATCGGTGAGCATGCGAACTGGTCGCGGAAGAACGATCGTCAGTTTCGGAAAGGTGGCTTCACCCTGAAAGGGCTGTTTTTTTGTTTTTTTCCTATTCCCATCCCCCACCAAGATCTTGGTTGTCACATGACAAATCTTTTTGAACCATAGCGTGCATGTAGAGGCACCCGTTGTAAGTACATCTGTGAATTTTTAATTCAATCTGATTAAGGGTCGAGTTGTTCTCAACACTTTCCAGTTTACACTCTAACACAAGTAGGCCCGAGCGGTGGATTTGTCAATGGGAAGAGTGACTAATGCTGGCCTTGGGAGAAAATGGTTGTTTCACCAGAATAGTGACGGGTCAAATTTTTGGTCATTCACACCATGGAGAAAGGACACAGAAGGAGTTTGAATTGCCCGGGCTATAACATCTGACCAATTACCGTTCTCTGGCATGCCCGGTATGTCCATAGCCAAAGCGTAGTGAATGCTTGCTAAGCACCACCTGTTTTGCAACCATAAGCTCCCTTTGTACCGCATTATCATCGCCACAATTTTTCGTTGGTAATGTGCATCCTTAAAACATTGTGTACTGCAGTATAGGAAGTTGAATATTCATGCCATCAATGGTGCTTGGTATGATCTGACATCAAATTTAATGCTTGCGCAGTTGCTTGTATTAGGCTGTGTGCCCTAAGTGTTCATGTGCAGTCGTTGCCCTGATCGAACACTTTCTTCTGGACTTATTTTGGGAATAAACAGCCAAGTTGTTTATAAGATATTGTGTTTTATCATTTTTATTACAGCATTTATACAAAATGTTATTTTATGAGATCTCATGATCACTCCTTGTGATGAAATAGCGCATTTTGTTTGTTATGAACTTAACTGTCCAGTGGTGGTTTACATGTTGGTGGCCAGTCTTAGCCAAAATCGTACAAAGAATTTGAAAACTGATGTTTTTAGAGAGACAAAATTACAAACATTGCAGGGATAATGGAACAGTGTATCAAACTAAAAAAAAGTTTATTCACGATGGCAAAAGTAGATCTAATTTTAGAGATTTTTTGCACTCCATTTCCTGGTCACGGCGATAAGTTGTAGTTAATTACAAACAAAACACACCAAATATTGCTAGGATGTTACTAACCCTAATTGTCTGGCCAAGCTGCAGGCAGTAAATAAGCATTTTTGGAATGTTTACTATTGTTCGTCTGACCGGTCGGCGAGGATCATCGAGCACTTTGATGTGCCAAAGTTGGAACTCCTTCTGTGTCCTTCCTCCATGTTCACATGTTGCCAAGTTTATTTTTGTGCTTTTAAGTCAACTTTGTGTGCTCCACTGGAAACTTGCCTGGTGTTGTTCAAAGGAGACACATTTCAAACTCTTTTTATTTCCTTTAAAAATCTGGTTTCGTAGATGGTAGATGTTTAAAACCTGCACTCAAGCCAGTATGGAATGGTTGCCTGTCCAGACTGGAATGTACATCAGTCAGTGAAAGAAACATCTTGTATGTGTGTAACAAGGCATGACTTTGTGTTAAAGGGGGATTTACCCGACTATTAGCATACACAGTAGAGATGGTGCTCAAATCTCCTTAAACAGCGGTGTTTATTTTTTTAACCTACTGATCCTCAAAGAAAGCTATGCAACATTTTTTTTGTATTCCTATAAATTAATTGGCAAAGCTATTGAAGTCTTTTGCGTGTATCTATTGAAGATTTTTGCGTGTATATAGGCATATATTAAATGTTGCTGTGTTACGTTTTCAAGACGTTCGGCACATGCATGTACATAGATATTTTCTTTTCGAGAAAGGACTTTGTAGTCTTAGTTGCTTGCATCATGGAAACCTTGGCATCATTGTACATTGTATTTTTAAAAAATTGCTACACCCATATTCAGCATGGTTCTATTATATTAAGAGAGAAAATGCACAGACTTGTTCTGTTTTATGTAGTTCCCCCAAATTCGTTTATTTTAAAAATGACCTCTGAGGTGAAGAAAACGGGAAAGATGTGCTTTTCTTTGAAAGTCAATGTTAAAAGTTACTCATATTAATGGTTACTTTTGTAAACCTACCCTTGTTTCAATTCTGTTGCTTATTAAAGAAAAAAATTCTTTCGAAAGCACGAACGAATGTGTCATTTATTGTTTGTGGTAAATGAAATGCTTTGACAGCTGTTGGACCAAAATGCGGATTTTTCTTCGAATATGTGCCATAGGCCAATACATTTTTGCCAAAAAAATTAAGAATTAAGCCAAAAGTTTCAAATTCTTGCAAAATCAAAAGTAAATCTTCTTTCACCAGGTTACTATTGTTTCAATTCAACATATTTCCATAATGCCAATGGAATATGACGAAAACATGTGGCAAATTATGGCAACAAAATAAATTCAAGGAGTAAAGATGCGAAAAAATAAAGCACATAGAAAGAAAAAGCAGCTGCATAACAATAATGGAGGCATCATCAGAAAGACTAGATCTTGGGTAGACATGCTTTGATCAAAACAGGATATAAATAACGCACTAAATAAACTCCAAACGGTTTGCCCGGAACTGTAAATAGTTTGGCCAAAATGTGTAGAAAAATAATGTGACATATTATAATATCAGTGAGGGGGATTAATTCATTGTTTTCATTGAAATTTGGAGCCATGAAAAAGGTCTTGAATTAATGTTGAGTTATTATTTAAAATTAGTGTCTGCAAAGTATAAACCACATCACTGAAAACAATTAGGAATAAAAAAGACAGAAAGAAAATGTATTTTTCACCGAAACAACAGCAAACATTGCAAAGGGTTTACTATTGATTTCGTAACCTCGGTGTTGATTTGTAAATATATCCATGTTATTGACACAACAATCTTGGATTTTTATATTTTGATTAATGTTGAAAAAAAGGCTTGAAAATGGAAAGAAGTTTTTAGGCCTACATGATCTTCTTTCAGACACTCACGCTCTTTCACTATGTTCACCAAATATTGTATAGTGCCGCGCAGCGTCACAGTGCCACTTAATTCACCTCCACAAAACCGGAGCAGACGACATTGCGGTCCTTTGTTTTGTAAACAAACTTCTGACCAATCAAATTGCTTGTTTGAGGGTATTTAAATTTTGAATGTGTTATTGTGCGTGCGCGTCAGTAAACTTCTGCAGCGTTGCGTACATTTTAAACATCGCGTTTAAATTTTGAGCAGTTTGTAGCGCTGACGCCAGCGCTATTACCTACGCGTGAACGCTGTCCTAAAGGCTAAACACATGTCCTTAAAATTTTGTGACAGTATTTTTGCAGTCCTTTGGAAGTTTCATCATTTGTTCTTTCATCTGTTCATGGCAACCGTAAACATCGGAGGTGCTGGGGATAACATGTTGAGTATTCGACCAGGAAACACTGCAGAACCGACTGGGCAAACTCACGGAGAAGGCGGCGGAAAAAGCGATCTTGTCCCTGTCAAATTGGAGCCGATAACCACCTTAGAATGCACAATGGCGGGTGACAACATTAGCAGCAAATGCACCAACCCTTCGGCGACACATAAAGGAATGCATAGCCCTTCGGGCACAGCAAGTGATCAAGGTAGGCCTAGGCGGGGAAAGAGTTGAACTTGTAGGCTATTCCCTGACGGATAATTTAACGTGGTCTTCTTCGGGGTCCTGGGCTAGGCCTATAAAACTATGTAGCCTAAAACATAATCAACTAAAAGCAAATGAAAATCTAAAGTAAACGATTAAAATGAATTTTAAATGAATGCCAAACTGAAGTGAGAATAGACAAATAGGCCTAGGCCTATGTAAATTATGGATTTAGAATAGGCCTACAGGTCTATGCCTAGTACTAGGCCTATTTCACTAGTGATATTTCTAAGGACAGTGAATAAAAAGTAAGTTGATGAAAAGAAAAAAGGGGCCTAGGCCTATAGGTTAAATATAGTAAAATAATTAAGTACCGGCATTAAAAGAGTTCAAAAAGACTCTTCAAGTGACAACATGTCATAAGAAACTTTTTGATGTAGGCCAAGTTTGGATTCCATCGGATTTGAAGTAGGTCTAGGCCTAGGGATAGCCTATTTTGAGATGTTTTGGGATTTTTTGTAGGCCTAGGCCTGTGCATGTGTAATGCAGAGCAAACTGTGATTTTTTATACACAAAAATGAGTGTGGATTTTGACTGAAAAGTTTAAAATTCATATTTTCATATTTATTCTTATTCGTGCCTTAGCCTTAAAGCTGGCTAACTAAATGCTGGCTTCACTTCAAATTTAAAAACTTTTGATAATGAAAATCGAGCAAGAACTTGTGGAAAAAGACAATCACAATTTCCTATTAAAAAAAAAAAAAGAGTTCCCAAATGAACAGCGCCCTCACTCATTTATGCATGTCCCCAGCTTAGGCCTACTAAGCCTTAGGCCCAGATCTTTAAATTTGTACTAGGGTCAAGTGAAATTCTGGAAATGAACCCACAAATATCAATCTTCGTTTGAAATGCTTAAAGTTAACATGGGTAAGTCCCTACAGCTGTGACCAAATTGGCCAGGGGCTTGAAATCTTGTCTTGAAGTAAGCAGCACGCTCTTGCAGTCTCATCCTTGGGAAGTGGAATATTTGTCATGTCTACATTGTACATGTAGTCTTGGCTTTCAGTAAAAGCTTTGAAGCCTGGGTCATTGATAGGCCTTAGTTTGCAAAGATGGTATGTGAGCTATTTGAACATTTAAAACATTTGTTATGGTTTTGAAAAGTAAAGTTTCTCAGTTTTGACAGATCCTGATTGGTCATTTTATTCTTTTAATGAACCAGCAGTTCAACTGCCAACACCTTTCCTCAAGGAAAGATTGACATTTGAATAGACTAAGGCCTATGGGCTATATGTGCATGTACGTATTAATTTTAGTTGACACTGTTGTGTTAAAAACCATCCCATTGTTGACATTAAATCGGTGGTCTGCAACTATATATGGATAGAAATGCTTTACGGTATCTAATCCGTTACGATTGCACATAGGCCTACATAGTTGGCTTCATGTCTCTCTACAGAAGATGGGCCTGTTACGCAGACATCTATTGACATATCCACTTCAACAGAAGATATTCAGAAGGCTACTGTCTCAGAGAAAGCTCAAGAAGTGGTTAGACAAGATTCCTCAGCAGCTTCTAATTCTGGTGGACCACTTCAAGCCAATGAGGCCGCCACCTCTGACATGCATTCAGCCCCTCAAGTCACCATGGAAGCACCACCAGAGGAAGAAAATATCCCCCGCCAAGAAAAAAAGGAAGGATTTGAGTCTCATCCAGGGTCAATCAGTAAAGCTGTTGCGGAGACAACTGGCATGCCTCCTCTCCAAGAAAACCCCTGCGATACATCTCCTGATCTACAGGCCCAAGTACATGTATCCAAAGAGGCCAACCAGACCGTCGCAAGCCTGCCAGCATCCTTGGGAGCTAGTGTCGAGCCATCATCCTCCACTACCAGCGACTCCATAATGCAAGACCTCGGTTTGTTTGGAAACAACAGTGCTCATTCCGTCACGGTGGCAAGCTACTGTCAGGTGGAGAATCTGCAGCCAAGCATTGGCCGTGCCGGCCAGGCTTCATCCAGCCTTGGCCTTTTCAGCGGGCTTTCTCAACAGCAAGAAATCGTGGACTCTCTTCCTGGCATCAACACTCTGTCTCCATCCTCTAATCTGGTGCATGGTGTGACCGGAAGTCTAAACAGTTATGCCTCTCAGAGTGATCTCCCGTCAGGTAACATGATGAACAACATGGTTTATGCTGCTGTGCCCCTTCAGCAAACAGCAAGTGGAATGCAGGTTTGTGTTCTTAAAAACTAATTTTACTTCCTGCTCAGATATACTTGTGTGAAAAACATCATTTGCTTTTACAAAACAGATTTTTGTCTTTAGTTAAACCACTCATGAAGTCATTCCATTCAAAAAAGTGTTATTTTTATTGCAGGTACATGTGTCACTTGCAACCTCTGCCATGCAATAGGCCTAATGAGACATGCGCTTGACAGCTCAAGATAATCTAGGAATGGGGCGATTCGCAATAGTGCGCCACCATGAGTCTCTAACGCGTTGGCCAATCACAATGCGCGAAATCTGTCTACCTAATGCGCGTTCAGAAAGGGTCGACAAATTTTACGCTTTGTGATTGGCTAATGCGTTGCAGATTCTTGGGGGCGCACTTTTGTGATTCACCTGTATTCATGTTCTCTTTACTTTTTTCAAGTTGCCATGTTAATATTTTTGGTTTCATATTCAGTGGCAATTACAGATTTTCAGCTCAGTTTTGTTCTATTTACTAGACATCCTTCTGTGTTTTTGTATTTTTATTTTTTATTTACGTCCTTATGTTGATTATAACCTAATTTTTATCATTTGTCTTTGAGTATTTTTAAATTTGCATAATATAAAAATTTTTCTCAAATTTCACTGTCAACATTCATGTTCACGACTAATATTAACCAATATACTTTGCTTCAACTCATCTGTAATATCTATACTGGTCCGTAAACATGAAACAACAAAACAAATAATAATCTATGTATAATTTTACCAACTTACCCACTAATACTTCTCAGATGACATTCCCAATTCAGGCATTTTCCACAGAAATTAATCTCCTGCGGTGAGAAGGATTCTTTGATGTAGATATTCAAGTAGCAAATTCCATGGTCGGTGACGTAGCCTCCATTTGAATAGACAATGTGATTCCATAAATCAGCTGCTAACCAACAAATCCAGTATATTGTTTCTTTTAAGCTGTCACACTAACACTGATGTGAAAATCCGTCCGAATTTGTGAGGTACTGAAGAGACTGTCTACACAGTAAAAATCCACCAATGGTGACTGCATGTCTCTCTGTGTGTGACTTTCCATTCCTTGGACAAATGTACATGTACTGTGCATCTTGATCATGAATGGAACAGTAGTTGTGCACCATCCATAGTTAAATGAACTCAGTGAAGCGTTAGCACATAATTAAGGGCCAAGGGTTGCAAACTCTAATGCAAATAGCTAGCCACCCCGGGCCAGAACAATAGATTAAATTCTTCTCATAGCTCTAAGCATTAGTAAGAATTGACACTTTTTGTTCCCTTGTACACTGGGCAAGACTGGTGGCAGTCAAAGAGAATGGCTCAAAAGGTAGAGATGCTTTCGTTTCAGTGGCACAGACCCTTTTGCATTCTCACCCATTCAAAACAAAGAATGCTTTTGTTAATTCTCTTCAACTCAATTCTGTTGACAGTTATTGTAGGTTGCTGCAGTGTTGAAGGGTTCTTGGGGTTAAATTCAATTTAAACATTATTACTGTATCAAGATTTAATTAAGAATATCCAATTAAATACTGGGGCTTTCCTGAGGCTAAGTATTTTATTGAATTGGCTCAGATACACTAACATATATTTTAAAGTCTGAATCTAGTATACAGTGTATTTGTAAATTTAAAGTGAATTAAAAAAGGTTCAGCCTAATTTATTCTAACCCTTCAAAAAATGAAATGACATTTTGATTGAATTTTTATATGCCATTACAGCTTGCTGCAATCCATCCAAATGGCAATGGCTACAGCCTTGGTCGACCCAATGGGCCAACCAGACGAGTTCTTCTTCCTCGTGGACGCTCTTCAAGCAACACCCCCAAGGAGAACTCCTTCAAGGAGAGCATCACTCCACTGACCTACGACAAGCCCAACGTGGGTCTGGTGCAGCAGATCATAGAGGTGTTCCGGGCGACGGGCAAGAAGGAGATGCAGCCGTGTCAGATCTATGACGGCCTCGAGTGAGTGAACTCAAAATTCCATGAGTCATCCTCTGGAACTCATCCTCTTCCTTCCTGTGAAATTGTGCTTCTATCACAGCAAGATGCTACTGGTTTGTGACATTCAAGTTGGGAAACTGTAAATTATACACTTTGTGGGTTGGCATTTACAAACATGTTGCACGTGGGGGGGGGGTACAGGGTACCATTGAACCAATGATGCCCAAGCCTCTCAACACTGTCCTGCCCTCCCCTACATGAAATTGCTATCAGACAATGGATCGACAGCAAGCAATCTTCAAAAGGCATTATTGAAAAGTTAGATTTCCCATTACGAAAACTTACATTTGAAAAGAATGTCAGTTTAAAGTCTGCGCAACTTTTTTGTTCCCTGCAGATGCTGCTATCCATACTATCTTCGCATGAATCCAAATAGGAAAAAAAGCTGGATGGTGAGTATCCCGTGTTTTTCTTCCATGTCTATCCACTATCCTCACAGAGAATTCAGCATCCAAATTTGTTTAAAAACAAATTCCTCTTCGGTACACAAAGACAAAGCAGAATGATGCAATTTATTCTGAATATGATCATACTGAAAAGGAAATCTACTTCCATCATAACCCAAGTCTGAGACAAGTTTAATATCTGGTAGAAAATATCCTGCAGTGTACGGTGAAAGTTTTATCGCTCAGTGAGTGTAAATGATATTTTTTTGAAACTCAGCCATCTAAAGTCTTAGTGTCCTCTTTACTCTCTCAGAGTTCTGTCCGACACGCACTTACGACTCCCTTTTTCAAATCCCGACGGGCTGATGACTCTGATGGCAAATTGGCACCTCGCAAGGGCAGCTTCTGGTCCATCAATGACAGCTATGACCCCAATGCCAAGCCCTCGAAACGCATCACCCCAGTCAAGCGCCCACTGGGCAGCCCGACTTTTCAGCGGCGCCAGCCCTTGCGGGTCAGCACACAGCAGGCCAACTGGCAGCCCTTTGGTGGCCACAACCAACAGGCCCAGCAGCATCGTAGCGGGACTCACCACAGTCCCTACAACTACTTCAGCCCCACCAGGGGGAGCTTCTCCCCCATGGGCCCATCCAACATGCCCATTGTGTACTCCCCAACCCAGGTCTACCAGCCACAGACGCCAACAGCAGCTCTCCTCCCCAATGGCAAGATGATCTACCTGTCTCCTGCAGATGACGATTCTGGTTGTCACCATAATCAGTCCTTTGGGGGCGGGCGAGATGTGTACCAGGCATGGACAGCTGACACCAACAACACCGCTCCAAACCTATGGCAGGTCGTCCAAAACCTGGGGAATGAGCCCTGTAAAGATCAGACCACTCAAAACCGATTCTTTGGCGGCACTTCGAGCGGAGGGCATCAGCAGGCTGCCAGTAACATGAACTGCAATAACACAGCTACGGCCGCAATGATGGGATTTGCCAACCAGCAGCAGCAGCAGCAACAGCAGCAACAACAGCAGCAGCTGTTCCAGCAAGCTCAGCTGCAGCAGCAGATGCAGCAGCAGATGCAACAGCAGGTGATACAACAGTCCCAGCAACAACCCTCCACGGAACCTGATCCCTTTGCCGTCGCCCTGGAGCTGAGTGAGATTAAGGGAAAGCACGAGTCCATAGACAACCCTCCCCTGGACATCAAGCCGCAACCAGATGAGGCCACCAACAATGCCGAGCAGGCAGTCACGGTTGAGATGACTTGCAGTCCCGAGGAGCCGCGAACCATCCTCGAGGAAGCATCCCAAAGCGCTCAGCTTACAGCCAAAGGTATGGACATTACCCCTTACACACGAACAAGCTCTCAGTTCATTTTGCATTTGCTTATCAACTGAAGCTAACAATTGTTAAGTTTGGCAAATTTTACTTTAACAGCTCAGTTTTCAAGCACTTAATTATTTCCCATCTCATGATGGAACACGCAGCTACTTAAGAACGGTGAGCTCACTTTTGTTTGCTTTTTTCCAGCAGAAGCCAGAGACGAGTCCCAGCAGGGTTGTAGCGAGCTCCGCACCATGGTCTACCATTCGCTGGGTGTCTGCAATGACCTGGAGGCTAGTCCTGCCGTCAGTGACATACCTGCTCCCACTCAGCTCAACACAACCCCCGTGAGCCAGTTCAGCACCCTGCCCACAACACAGTACCAGCTCATCCACTACAGTGGCAGTGACCAACAATATGAAGGTATGGTTATTTAGATAACACAGAATGCCCAAGGATACGATTTACGGCCAGTCCATCTTGTACATGAGATATGTGTTTTGCCCATATACGTGTTTGAAAAATTAGGTGAATGTTACACAAGTATTCACTTGAGTGATTTTGAAAACTAGCCTCCCAAGATGATTTGTTGTGCTTTAGTTAAATTTTCCTAATAGCTTCACCTTAAGAAACAAGATTTGAAATGGATCTCCTTAAGATGCTAGATTTACTGTACCACAAATTTTGTAGAGGCAAAAACTGCGCATTTTAGTCACGATCACTGTAATATTGTTTAGTGTGTGATCTATTACACATGTGCACCATTGGTGTGTGCATTGTTGGTACATTTATCATTTTGTTTTAAGTCACAAAAGTTACAATTTGTATATATTAATTCTGAACTCAAAACAACATTGAGTTAGTATTGACTTCCTTGACAAATTTCGCCTTTTACATTCCTGGTTTTTAGACTACATTCCTTTGACAGTTATGACTTTGAATTAATGTAAATTCTTCTGTTCAAAAATTTGAGCACGTATATTGTAATAATTGATTTCTTCCTTTTTTTAACCCAAAAGTTGAAACTGGTCATTTGTAAAGATTTTATTCTTCGATGTTTGTTTACAGCTGTTACTTGTACCAAAATTATATAATGATTAATGGAAAAAGATCTTTTTCCGAAATAGTTCAGATAGAAGTTAACTGTTTCCATTTTATGTAATTGTCATCGTGAAAATAGTTCGCGGTACCCGCTTCTTCATTTGACTCGGACCGGCCAGCCGACCCCAGCAAGCTCGGTGGTCGAGTGGTTAAGACATCTGCACTAGTAAGCAGGAGGTCGTGGGTTCGAGTCCCACCCGAGTAAGCTTGTGAGGTTTTTTTCGCAAGCTCTCGGACAAGCACTGAGCATACAGTGCTTATTAATATACGTTGGGTACGGGCAAACCGTTATATATAATTAACATCTTCCCAACGCAAAAATACATCTTGAAAGTAATTGTCATCCTCGTGCCAAATATTCCCATGTAATGTAACATCCATTAAAAATCAAAATTTACAGAACGTATTTTCTTCCATATTTTAAAAAGAAAGAAATGACAAAACGTTTTTGTCAGCTTCTCAAATCAGTAAAGTACATTCTCACAAAAACAGAAGTACATAAAAACTGCCTATTTATTCACTTGCCATTATAATTCATACTTTTTTGCCTAGAGATTTTTCACAATATCAAAGTATTGGTCTATTTTGTCACTAGAAAGTATGATATTTTGAAAAATAGGTTTTTCACGTAACTGATTTTGTTCAAGAGAATGTTTAGCTACAAATAAACCAGTTATGTATTTTGGTAAAAGCCTTGTGTGGTGTATTATCTTTATATGTCTGAAGTCATGTGACTGATTTTCTTGTTCACTGACAGAGTAATATAAAAAAGTGAATTTTGTCAAATCAGTACTTAAGTTCCCTGAAATAAGTTGTTTCAAATCACCAAATTCATGGCATACATATTGATTCTTTAAGCTTTTATATTGGCGAACTTGTCTCTGGCCCCAACTAGCAAGAGTTGGTTGGACTGAGTTTGTAAGGCCCTAGAGGAAGGAGTGTGGGGGGGTGGGGAACTTGACCCAATTTCAAAATTGTCAATTGTTTTTTTGCCTTCCACTCTTAATGTTTTGGACAAGAAATATCTAAATTGTTCTTAAGTTCTGCACTACTTTACAGAAATCTTAAAACCTGCTGTACATGTGTATCAAAGATTAAGAAATGCGGAAGTTCATAATGAAAACACATCATAATTATATTCCCGATTTCCCACTTGACGACGTTACAACAGAATATAAGTATTGTGGACCATAGAGATTCATTTTATAATATGCCATCATGACTAGCTGTCATCTTGCATGTGTGGGCCTGTGAACAAGACATAACACACATAATGCAGGTTGTGTGAACCTCGTGGACTAATCCAGGCCAACCTAAGGTTTTCCCCTTTGAAAAACAGTATTGTGCATTTTGGGGGTAGGGTTATCAATAAAAAAAACCCAGCTTAAAAGAGTAATTAATACTGAGCAAGAAAAAAATGAGTGTTTTCTCGACATTTTCTGAACTATACAAAAATGAAGAAATGCCTCCTGTAAGTATGTAATGCAAATGTGTGAACCAGTACAATGCTTTTGCCCCGCTCTTGCAACTCGGGCAGATATAAAAAAAAAAGACAACCCCAAAAAAGATCCTTAGCCATAAATCTGAACAAAAAGAAATGCAGTAACTGTACTTGACTGCCAAGTGCCTCCAGGGAAAGCCTCACAAGACCTTGTACCGTCCCTTGTTGATTGGTTGGTAAGAGTTTTGCTGCAAAGGAAGAAAGAATCAAGTGACAATAATGCATCTCAACCTCATAAAATGAGGCCAAAGCCTTTATACCCTATTCTTACAGTACGGTTTCAGTCAGATGTATGCCGTTTCATGACAGGTTTGGGAATTTATACCAATAATTTAGTGAGTGCTTCCTACTAAAGTTACTTTATTCTGTCATCACAAAAGAGAGAATTTTTTACTCACTGTTAACCATCACTTTGGAAGGGCCCGAAAACAAGGCTGAAAAAGTATCTCTCCAAATCACTACTTTCAAACTATCTTTCAGTGGCAAATTGAAGGGACATCCACACTGCAAGCATCAAGGTATGAAACAGAAGTAATTTTTTCACTTACCAGTCTAATCAGTTCTTCCTTGATGAGTCGAGTGATTTCTGCTTTGGCCTTCTGGACGGCAAGTTCATTAGCACCTAAGAAAGAATTAATGAAAAAGTTTCACATAATGCACTGCTGAAGTACCTCAATACCTCAAGCAAGCAAGGGACCAACTGAGATGCATCTTTTTTTTCAGAAATGCCTCACGCGTCACATAAAGACGCAACAAATTTTCGCACATAACTCCTTTTCCTCATCCATTTCTCTTCGGTGTTTTGGCCGGACTTACTCTCGATGGCAAGGTACAGCTTGCGTTCTCCTTCGGCCTCCTTGGGCTCTTTGCCAGGAGGGAAGTAGGTGCCACGGATGGTGATGCCTGCCTCGCTGTACTCTTGGATCTGAGCAAGATTCTCCTGCAGTCAAAACAAAGAGATAAAAATCTCCTTCCCTTATCACTGTGCCACACAGTTAAGCATTCACAGTCTTGTAGAATTTCTACTGCTTGTAGAATTTTGTGTCCAATATATTCAAAAATGTAACCAATGATATCAGAAAATCTGCAATAAGTGAATTCATTCCTTCAAATAAAGACGCACAGATATCTTTCTGCTTCTTACCACAAGATGATAAAATTTTGATTGACTACAGTAAATGAGCCAACAAAGAAAAATTAAATTCTGGTCTTGAATCAAGACCACAGCACCACTTCCAGCCTGGAATCAAGACTACACTGACCTTGGACGTGACCTTCCACCTGGCCGTCTGAGGGAAATCGTTGATCTCCAGTTCCTCTTCGTACTTTCGGAATATTTGCTTCTCCTTCTCCATGGCTACATCCTCGTCTGTGCCCTTTGGCACATAGTTCAGCTTGGCGTTCAACTTCTCAGCCAACTGTTCAGCTATTGTGCGGCCCTGTTGATAAGCGGGGTAAAAAAAACACCACAGGTAAGTATTCAAAGTATGCTGATGACACTTGTAATTCCCGAAGAAGACAGTGTCCTATCAGAGAGACCTATTCCCAGCAATCTTGTAACAACAAGACATGGTAGTATTCTGTTTTCTGTTGTGAGAAGAAAACAGTGGGGCTGAGATTGTGTTTACCGAGACTGCAGGTGCTACCAGTGTGTTGCCCTGCATGACAGCTTGAGCCGCCTGCTGCACTACGCTGACTTGCTTGACGCTCTCCAGGTTGCGGTTGATACGCTCTGCCATCTTCTTGGCTAGCTGCAGGTTGGCCTGGTTGATGTTGGCTGTGTCCACTGGCTTGACCAGGGTCGGATTGGGCAAGGAGACCGAGATCTCATCGGCTGACACCTCCTTGACGCGCCGCTTGGCTGCAAACATGTTCTCAATCTTGTCGTCGATCTAGAAACAAAAAATTGGAAGTAAAGCTTTTCATATGGAAAGATATTACCGTAAATCAATTTTAAATGTACTAAATGCAATTTCCACTGAAAAACATCTCCAACATTTTAATAAAAAAGTTTTCTAAACCACCAAAATTAATCAGCACAGTTAACCATAGTAAATTATTTGTATCTAAAGAAGTCTGGAATTTCTTTTCTAATGAATAAACACTGGCTGTTTCCATTGTAATGCACAAAAAAAGAGGTGTTGAGTTTAGCTGAATTTGAGGGAAATACGGGTCAAGGAACTGAAATTTCTGTCCAAAAGGGAATGCTAAACGATGTACATGAAAGCAGGATAACTGATTGTTTTCAGTTGCTTGGCAGCAGCAATACTTACATCCATTCCGGCCTCCTCTTCGTCCGAGTCTTGCAGGCCTAGCGCCGCCTTCTGCAGCTTTTTCTTCTCGTTGGCCAGCTCGCGTTCTGTGTCGTCAAACTTGAACCCCTTGCCGCTGAAACCGCTGTTGCGCATTACTTTTTTCCCTTCCTGTTTGAAGATAGAAAACAAAAACAGAAGATAAAGACTGAGTTCGGGCGGCTTGTTCTCGTATGTTCACGAACAGCTTGATTCGTTGTTCTTGGGTTGGCCACTTTAAAACCGGGAACATACATCTGGTTATCATTGATAGTTAGTGACAACCAACATACAATATGGTGGAGTCCATGTACGTTATTTGAGAGTTAATAATGTTTGGATTACTGGGCTGAATTCTTTTCTATTTACACTGGAACATTCTTTCTGTGTTACGGAAAATGATCGATGTTGATTTTGCAACACTTCCTGTTGTCTCTGGCTTTGTAAGCCATCTCTCTACTTTTTGTGCTGTTCAAAAATCGAAAGCTCACGAGTTTTTCCGTGTGTCCCCGTAAAACACTGACAAGGAAGTGGTGTGTGATCCTGTTCCGAGAACAGTGTTCTTGAGTTGTGTTCCTGCTGTTCGAGAGCGAGAAGAAGAACAGGCCACCCGAACTCGATCTAAATGTCTGAATTTCCAACAGTTCCATGTGAATACTCTGAATCAAGCAGTGAAAATATTAACAGTATGCCGGTCTCTCTCCCGTCCTCGTCTAATCCAGACTTTGTCTTTAGAAAAGGTGCATGAAAGGGCGGGGTTATTTCACATGCATCGTTAAACTCACAGCTTTCTGTTGGTCACAGTACTCCGTCCAAAGAGCCATCAGGTCCGGCGGCGGCTTCTGTTCACTCAGCTCTAATGCCTTGATGATGTCCCCACAGTAACGTTGCTGGTCAGGCATGATGAATGTGTAGGAAAAGCCTTTGTTGCCTGCACGTCCCGTCCGCCTTTTAAGAAAAATGAGTGGGTAGTCTGCAGAATCATATCACATTTTCTTTTGCCAAACGTCCTCAGACATTCCACTCATTTTCATTACACACTGTATATACATCCTCAGATTAACAATGCATGCTGTGAATTCTTTTTTCACATGTCCTCAAATTTACAAAATGTCCTCAGATGCTTCAAAGTACAGACTATCATAAGATGTTAACGGAATACATCCTAACATTAACTTGCATAATACAGTGGGCATATTTGTACATGTCCTCGGATGTTCCTATCTTTTCACACGTTCTCAGATTAACCCACACCACCTTAAATACACATACCAAAAGGAACCTGCCCGAACATATGGTCCTACACAATGTGTCCTCAGACTCTTACCCAACTCTGTGGACATAGTCCTCATAGTGATTAGGGCAATCATAGTTGACAACTAGGATCAGCTGTTTGACGTCCAGACCCCGCGCGGCCACAGACGTGGCAACCATCAAGGAGACATTACCACTTTTGAAATCCTGAAAAAAAAAGAGGACACAAAATGCTGACATGAAAAAGCCTTCATTCAACCACCAACACGAAGACTTACAACTGGTCATTTTGCAAAGCATCGGAAACTTCTCTTAGGTTTAATCTTCCTAGCCTGAACACCCTACCTGTATAATAGAGTCTCTGTCGTACTGATCAATACCGCCGTGCAGCGCCAGGCAGGGGTAAGACGCTCTCATCAGATCCTTCAACAGCAGGTCAGCTGACTCCTGCCGTTCGACAAACACCAGCACGCTGCCCTTCTCTTGGTACATCCCTAGCAGCTCCAGCAACTTCAGGAACTTCTGCTCCTCCTCGATGATGATCTGTGTTTGAGGATGAGAGAGAGAGTAGCAAATGATGCAGTGTTGAAGGCAGGTCCATCGCAAGCCCTTTATCAAGTCCGCTCACAAGTTTCTTACACAAGACCAGTTATAAGTAACAGGCTATACAATGATAGAAGATACGCTTTTTATCACAGTTAACTCAAAAGGCCTGATTTGGCTCACGACTGGATGACTTCTGATGGAATTCCAAGGATTTGTGATGGACTCAACAATGCTGCTGCGACAGAGTAAGAACATTAGGCCTCCACACAAACACTAGTGTGTCCATATGTTAAGACTAGCTATCAATAACAGAAAGCCACTTGCTAGTGGCTGCGGCTACTTCCCATACATGTATGTGTTAATCCTCGCCTAAGCCATTCAGTTCGGGTTCAACGCCAACAAACCATGATCAGATATGTTTATCCCATCACTGACAAGAAAGTCAGCTGGTTCCCTGCAATCTCATAATATTCTAGACTTTCAAAAGCGAAGCCACAGGAACCAGTCTCGAAGACAAACCTACATCGCCACACTGGTTTATATTTGCAATTGAAAATAGGAGGAAATCTTCATTGATGACGAAATAGTCACGTGGGCTTACCACGTGCTGTTCGATGTCAGAACACACCACACTCCGTCCTCCCACCGTCACCTCGATGGGTTTGGTCAGGATGCGACGGGCCAAAGCTTCCATGGCCCGAGGAAACGTCGCCGAGAACAAAACCGTCTGCCGGTCTGGCCGGATACTGTCGATGATCTTCATGACCTATACATCAAATGAGATAAACATTTACCAATATCCCTCTAACACATTCAGCACAAGTGACTGGGCTTTGTGAAGGTATTTCACAGTCCAAATCACACGAGGGTTAACACTCAATAATTGCTATTTTCTGATCGTTTTCTTTTAATTAACACAGAATCAGGGATTTACATGACATTATCAACCCTTAACTCTTATTATTCTTGAGAACCACTCAATTCTCTAAGGCCAACCTGAACAATAAACTGCATTCTGTCCTGTTCACCGTCTTCCGACTTGACTTTTAAAGTTTACTTTTTCAAAACTCACTGTCCACTGCGTTTCCTGACACCAGAGATAATGTTGCCATGATGCCATTTTGGTACCAACAGCCAAGTGAAAAGATTTTTGGCACAGAAATCTCAATTCGCCATTCGAATATTCTCTTACTGAACAATTAAACGTACATTGATAAATTCACAGTAGGCCAATTGAGTGGTTGAGATGTAAAATTAGAAGCGTAAGTTACCTGGGGTTCGAAGCCCATGTCAAACATCCTGTCCGCCTCGTCCAGAACCAGATAAGTGCAGCGACGGAGATTGGTCACGCGGCCTGGAGTCAAACACGATCGGGTTGAGAGAGATGGAGAGACACAGAGAGACAGGGGGTGATACACGAGGGTGGGGACATGCCAGACAGACAGGTGCATGGGAACGGACGTTTGCATGCACGTGGTGATTGCGGAACAAGGAGCAAATGGGATGAGACATGAAGTGGAAAACAGCAATTCAGAAACACAGCAAGACATGCACGGAGACGGCCAACATAACCAAACAAAAATACAAAAGGACATGGATATGTAAGTTATAAAACAAAACAAGCCAAAAGCAGAACAGGGTAGTGAGAGTACACATAAGGGAAAGACCATGACGGTGGACAAGAACAGAAAGGGGAAAGAAAAAAATATAATTAGTTTCATTGTAAATCATTCCATTTCTGGAACATATATGCTAACAAACGGACCCGTTACAAAACATAATGTGAACAGGTTGATACAACCAAATATTACAACCCAAAAAGAAATCCAGTGACATCAGTTTGCAAACTAAAACAAGGGCTCTTTTTACTCTGTCAAGAAATGACAAGTGAACTTTCTCCACTGTTATCCAAACCCCCGCTGAATCCAAGAATACCCAACACTTGGCAGGTTCTTTACTCATCTGAACAGCAAACAAAGACCTTTAGTCTCTAGCCATAAAATTCTTTTGGATATTAAAATAATATTTTTACACAACTATTAGTGCCTTTATTGCCATTAGATATTGTTGAATTCAGCAGGATGATATGGGAGTAGTTTTCTACTTTGAACAGTGCGTAGATTCAAATCATATAAGAATTTAAATTGAAGTTTAGCCACAGAACTGCTTCAACTGTTCTTGCATACTAATAAGATTGCAAGGTCAGAGGGGAAAGATCGTCCATTAAAAGGTCGCGTATTAACCATTAGTAACACCATGGCTCTAGTGACCCGGTCCAACTTAGTTTTTCTTGTGCTTTGACTTTTCACCTTTCAACCTCGAACCTGTCAGGGACAGAATTATAAAAAAAGAGATTACGCGCCTTATGTGTGGTATTCAGTATCCCTAAGCTAGTGCCAAGAAAGTAATTCTTGCTCAAATTCCTACCCAAAATGGGATTTTACAGTCAAACAGTCATACCTGGCTTCCCCCATTAAAACCATACAAAATTCCTGAGTACACGTTGGCATTAAAGAGCATTAAATATCAAAGTTTCAGTTGTCCATTGGCAGCAACTTTTACAAATTGTAGCATTCTGTATTCCAAAATAAATTCAGTTTTCTATTACACCGTCCAAAATACTTTCAACGGTGGATTCAGACGTCTTTAAAACGTAGTTTGAACTATACTCTGAGAAAACATGTAGAAAATGCCTGTCTAAAGAAAGTCCCATTTTTTAACAAGAACAATGTATTTTGAATGTTATAGAGTGTTTCTGCCTCAGCATTCTTATGGAAAAGATCCTGTTTTGTTGCTCCTTTACCAACTTCTCTGTTAAAACATCTAAGACCAAAGAGAATGGATCAAGTTAGCTGCAATAAATTTGAAAACCTTTAAATTGCAAATCCTGAAAGGAATGTCTAACTCTTCAAAGACAGATCTGTTCAACTCAAACCTCACAAACATCTCAACTTATGATGCTAAAAACATGTCCTCCGTCAATCAAAGAATCTCTGAAATATATTTAAAAATTTCTAATACCTAATGCAAACCAAAATTCTGGGCAGGTACTCCACACATGCTAGGAATTCCAACTGTCTGGGAAATTATTTGTCACCAGAATGGATAAATTGTTTACTCCAAACATTCCTCTTACCCAAGAGACAGCTGGGGCTGCATCCGAATATGTTGTCTAGAGCTAGGTCTAGGTCTTTGCTCCATTGGAAATGCATAGAGACGCATAGACAATAGACCTAGCCGTAGCTCTGGAAGCCCGTTTCCGACACGGCCTGAAACTTGATCGCGAAAGCTTCTGAGAGGTCATAATAGTGAACTCAGGTTACCAGCCAATACCCCATGAAATATGCATCCAGTGTGGCTGGTTCCCACTGGATATCTGCTTAACAGCTCCAAGGTCATTTGGTGAAAAACAAATCACGGTCTTGCCGTTCTGCGAGGTGTTTAATGATTCAAACAACATAAGCTTTGCTCTTGGTTGAGAGTTACGTGTCACCACAACCTGGTTTACGCCTATGACCATGCTAATATTACCTTACCATTGTTGGCTGCCAACATGTCGATCATCCGCCCCGGAGTACAGACGATAATCTCAGCCCCTCTCTTCAACTCTGCAATCTGTAGGAAAAGAAAAATTTCCATGAAACATTGAGAGCTATCTCTACAAAGGAGAGAATACTTCATTGGACAGAAAGCTATGAGCAGTTGTAGCAGTCCCTGGTACCCACCTGTTCACTGATCCCTGTTCCTCCATACACACAGATGACCCTCAGCCCCAGGGACTTGGTAAACTTCTTGCATTCCCGGTAGATCTGCATCGCCAGCTCACGTGTAGGGGTCAGAATCACAGCTGGAGGGTCAAAGGGTCAAAGTGAAAGGTCACAATTCAAGAATCTGTACAATCTGGAAGACTTCCATGTACAACGGGTCCTAAAACTCATTCTATGTACTAAACACTGAGAGTTGCATTTTTTAGACTGATCTGTTGCCCATGCAATCATAGATGATTTGCTGACTTTTTTCATACTTTTCCCTAAAACTTTAATCTCAATGTTCTGTAGGCTTGAGTAGCTTTTAATGTTGTGCCAGGCGACTTCATGAAGAATATTTCACGAAGTGATGTGGGAGGTAGACTTGGTCATAATTTAATGAAATGTAGCGCCAAGGATGAGGTTTCCACAAATCTTTGGCGTGTTGTGCGATTGATACATTAAAGATTAAAAGTTCTTTCATTGTTTGCATAGCGGAGGCCTTACCGATGGGTCCTTCATTCATTTCCAGCGCATCCTGGTCCATGATGTGTCTGAACATGGGAAGGAGGAATGCAATGGTTTTGCCGCTGCCCGTCTTAGCTATACCAATCAGGTCGCGACCCGACATGACAGCTGGGATGGCCTGAGCCTGGATGGGCGTCGGCTTCTCGTATTTATTCCTGAAAAATGTCCCGCGAAAAAATAATGTTAAAAGATGCGGAAAGTGGTTTTGGGACAAGTCAGGGGACAAGGAATGAAACCATAGGAATAGCCAAGTTCAAAATTTGTTCCAATTTGTTTGGAATGGTTTTTTTGCAGGGGGGGGTGTACCAAGGCCACAACTAGTCCCCATAACGCTTAAGCTAAACTTCCTACTTGGGAGTTTGACAACACTTGGGCCTCCTCTGATGGGACAAACACAAACTTACTTCTTCAAGACGGAGAGTACTTTGCTAGACACTCCACACTGTACCCAGGCATCGATGGGCTTAGGACAACCCTTCCCTCGCACCTTGATACCTTCGAGCTCGGCTCGCTTCACCTCTGCCTCTGTCCATCCAATTACAGGATAAAATAAAACTTGAGAATTCCAAATTGATAATTTTCTCCATGGAGAAGATCAAATTGATATTAGCCATTTATCTCTGAGATGAGAAAAGATCTTGCTATCTGAGATTCTCTAAGTGATAAACAGTGCAAAACTGTTTGACTAATTGATTAATTGAAAATTAAATGCTAAGCACATTTATAAATATATAATAAGCTATCATGTAGCATGCACTCAACATCAACTGAATTTTTGCCTTGTGATAACAAAGTTTGATTCATTTGCTTTTACATGCTACTTAGAAACAACAATTTTAAATCTTCACATCAGACTGACATTTGCAACTATAATGTAAATATTTAGAGAGAAAGACAAAATCGTTCTTGTCAAAAAAAAAGGTATTCTGTAGTTCATTTGAGTGGTAAACGAAAAAGTCCTTGAGTGGGGACATTCTGACAACAAAATGGAATCTACCTTCGGCTGTCATTTTGGCCAGCTCTGGCACTTCAACATAGAAGTTCTTATTGAAGGGTTTGTATTGTATCTTCGAGTGGTCCACGGCGGCAAGTTCTTTCTTCTTCTTCTGTTCCAGGGCAGCCACCTGGTCCATCAAGTTGCTCTCCTTCTCATCCTCGGAGGAATACTGTCCAAGCGGGGTGGGGAAAAAAAGAAAGAGAGAAATGGAAGAAATTATCTGGAATGAAGTGGTGTACGTTGGGAAGTGGGAATGACACCTCTTACTCTACGAACCACATCATAACTTAATGCAGAGTACTTCATTTAAACTTAAAGCTCTCTGACTTGAAAAAACAGGGACAAATGAAGTATACAAAACGAAAATGCCCAATGCATTATTGCTTTATTTTTGCACAACAAAAGTTAATAGATTTGCAGTTAAGAAATGTTGTCTATTCCAGAACCCTTTCTGGGAACGGCCAAACCACTTTCGACAGGATTATAGTAATCACGGACAAATACGAAAACAAATACGAAATACGCGGATGATAATAACCCAACCTCCATGGCATCCTGGTCGTTTTCCATCAGCTCGCCTTTGGTCAGTTTAGCCACGACGATGGGAGCGGCTTTCTTCTTGATGGCGACCCCTGTCATGATGCTGACCTTTGCCTTCTTGACCTGGGAGGTAAAAAAAAGGGTCAAAAAGAGGTCAGTCGGGTGAGAAAGGGAAAAGGAAAAATCTTTGATATGCATCTGGCACATTCACAAAAATTCTTCTGAGGGATGGAACCAATGGCTAAAGCCATCCACAAAATCAATGAAGTTGACCTTAGCAGGTTTTACTCTCTTGCCTGCATTTTCTCTTTTTTCTCTGAATTTCATTTCCTAAATCAGACGTTTCATAAATCATGTGTGGGTTTAGAAAAAACATGAATGGAATTCCCTGATCAAAGATTACTCTAATTAGTGGACAGAATATGGCATCAAATTGTAAGCATGGATTTAAACTCCCGACCCTCAGATTACACGTCAAGCAGCCTTAGCATGACATCACACAAGACATCATGCACATGCAGCTACAACTATTTTCCCAAAGAGATGCTCAGCTTGATAACTTTGACTTACTTCTCCATTTCCGTCCGTCTTGTCTCCAGCTGGTAACTCCACGGTCTTATCCTCGGCCACTCCGGTCACCTTCTTGCGGTCCATCTGGTTGATCTTTTTGACTTCCTCGTTAACGCCCAGCATGAAGGCGTCCAGGGGATCAATGTCGTCGTTTTCTTCCTCCTTGACAGCTGCGGCTGCGGCTGCAGCGGCTTGTTCCTGCTTCAGCTCCTTGGCACGGATCTTCTCCTCCATCTTCCGCCGAGCCTCTTCCATCTTCTCCCTAGCCTCCTCTAGTTTGCTCTTGGGCTCCGTGGCTGCCGGCTCTGACTTGACTGTGCCGTCCTCTGGCTCTGTCTTTACTTCTGGCTTCGGTTCTGTGGTGGAGGTGTCCATTTCCTGATAGGATGGATTTACGGTTGAAAAGAACATAAATTTAAACAAATCCTTGCTAAGTGACTTCATGCTTGTGTCTGAAGTTTGCACTAATAATGATTTTTTTATACTATCAAGACTTACGGCACGCATAGCTTTCATGGCCTTGGATTTACAGCAACTGATTTCATGAAATTTTACGCAATGGTGAAACATTTCTTCATATAAATTTTGCAATGAGTTAGGATGCATCTCACACAAGTTACGCAGTGCCTTGTGTCACAGTTTATATGCCAATTACAACAACCACAGACTTTGTGTCAAAGTAGCTTGTGGGGTCTCTCCAACATATCTTTAACCCTAACTCCTCAGGCCTTTTTGCTAGGTGCCATCCTAAATCCTTTAAATCCTCCAATAATCCATGCCAAAAAATTAATTCCATTCATTCTCAATACTCCAAAATCCTCCCATATTTCTTGAACATGCTCCTTTGAGGGGTGCCCTCTGCCTGACTCCCTCAAAATCCTCTAGGACCTCCGGGAGGATTTGGGCGACTGAGGAAGGCTTAATGATTGTAAAAATGCTATAGAAAAAGCTATGATACAAATCCTATCCATGATGTGGAAAACATTTAAAATACCAACTCAGCTACTAATCTGTTGGTGAAGTCGATTGAAAGCACACTGCACGGCCAGACCACGGACATGTTACATAAAGCTGAAAGCATGTTCCTACTTCATGCTATAGCAAATATGAATGCAATTCTTTGATGTTAGATGAAATATCTGCACTATGAATTTGCAAGAGTGAACATATTTGGACACATGTAAATTTTGCTGCTATCATTTCCTGATACCAAATTCTCTCTGCTGGTAGAATGAACATGTCCTCTGTTTCATCCAATCTCTCCGCTTCTCATCCCTTCCAGACTTACCTCTTCTTCTGCCTCATCATCTGCATCTTCATCCCCGTCATCGTCGTCTTCAAGGCTCCACTTCTTGCCGCTGGACTGAGCGACGGCTTCAGCTTGCAGCTGTTCCTCTGCCTTGACCATAGCCAGCTCAGCCGTCTTCTTCCGCTCCTGTCTCCATCTCTCGATGCGCTCCCGTCTTCGCTGCATCTCTTCCTCCAGACGTTTTTGTTCCTACATATGTGTAGGCAACATTAACAGCCACATACACCAGGTTTGCCAGAGTTTGCAGGATTAAAGAAAGTAATCAGCCTCTTTGAATATGAAAATGAATAGCATAATTCTTCTTTCCTTAATTCTTTAAAATCCTTCAAACTTCATGGTAGGTTTTGAAGGATTTGGGAGGGTTAGAATTAAGTGACTTACCAGAGGAAGTCCTTTCTCTTCTTTCACCTTCAGCTTTGCGTCAACCTCCTCTTTGATCTCTGGCCCAGCCTCCTTCTTGACCTCGGCCTCTTTCAAATCTGCAGTGCCAGGCTCCTGCTTGACCTTTGGCGCTTCAGCTGGGGCAGCCTCCGGCTTGGCGCTGCTGCGATGGGGACTACGGGACGCTGAATGGCGTCGTCGATCACTGCGCTCCCGACTGCGGCTGCGTGACCGGCGCTTTTTTCGGTCGCGACTCCGTGAGCGTGATCGCCGTCTGTCCCTGCTGCGGGAGCGCGAGCGCTTGCGTTCTCTGCTCCTAGACCGTGCCCTGGACAGAGCAGAAAAAAACAAAAACTCACTGTCATCCCTTAAATTTGGGAGTTCAATTCAAAACATGCTTTAGTCTTTCACTGAAACACGAACTTCTGAGTTCACTGGTGGGACATATCGATAGAGAATCTTAAAATTTTATCACAAGAAACAATGTTTATTAGCCTTTGATTGCCGTTTACAGATTATTGCGTTTCAGATAAGATTCAATTAATAGTGACAAATTAATTTGAAATTACCAACCTCCTTTTCCTGTTTCTCTCCCGTTCACGTTCCCGCTCACGTTCACGTTCCCGTTCGCGTTCCCGTTCTCTTTCTCGTTCCCTTTCCCGTTCCTTCTCCCTCTCCCTCTCCCGTTCCTTCTCCCTCTCACGGCGTCTTTCCCGTTCTCTCTCGCGCTCTTTTTCACGTTCCCGTTCTCGTTCCTCGCGGTCCTTGGAGTGGGATCTGGACCGTCGGCTCTTGCTGCTGCGCGAGGGGGTCCGGGATCGCGATCTGGAGCGTGAGGTCCTGGATCGGCCTTTGCTCCTTGACGACTTTTTCTCTGAGGGGGTCCCAGCTCGGTCCTTCGACTTGGACCGTCTGCTCTTGCTCTTGGCCGGGCTCTTGGACCGAGACCGGGACTGCGATTCCCTGGATTTCCCTTTGCTCTTGGAATGCTTCTTGACGGATGGACTTGGTCCCCGGTCTGGGCTTGGAGAACTGCTGGACGATGATGAGGAACTGGTGTGAGACTTCCTCCGACTCTTCTGTTTCTTTCTTGAGCGGCTGGTGCGTTCTGAGCTTGAGCTAGAACTTGAATGTCTCCGATAGTGCCTAGTACAAAACAAAAATCATAACATTGAAATTCATATGTCAGCAAACATGTCTTTAACCCTAACCGCCAAGCATATTGTTTGGCTTACAGTACTCAGTACTACAAAATACCAAGTACCAGTAGCCTGAGCCTAAAGGACCTAGCGCTACAAATTACTACTTCTGGCTATGTTACTCGTACAGAGCACAATAAAGCCGTGCATTCATAGTGCCACAGCACTGTATGGTACATTGTCTTTTCTATTGTATCTTATGGCTTCAGAGAACAATACGGTCTTGTCCTCTTATAAGCGGCAGCACTGATTACTACATTTTACTACATGTAGTAATTTGTAGCATTATGTAGGGTTAACATGTACTGTTTGTGTATAATTGATATTGGTCATTCTGATATTTCGATGTGCACTGCTAGGGCCTCGGCCTATGTACATGTTTATCTGAACTAAACAAATTCTGTTCTTCAAATGACCACTGTCCCGCAAGGCCATCGTCTTAGGAGAATGCAGTGGCCCGATGAATATTTCAGTGACCCTGAGCCAGCAGACCACCGTTAATTTCGACCCCTGCGGTTGAAATGGCTGTTGGCTGCAGCGTGCTGGGAGTCTGCTGCTGAAAACTTCGGCAGTAGGTGGGCTAGACCACAGCCTGGCAAAGACCCCTGTACTCCTGTCATGCCATGGCATTGGCATACAGCGCTAGCGGATAGGGTACACGCATACACAGGGTACATCATGTGCGTGTTGTAGGTAGCTCTACTGAGTGGACAATTAGTATTCCTCTTTTTCAATTTTGGATAGGATCAGTCATATTAACGCTCCACGACATTATATATAGCGTAACTTGGGTGTCTTGCGTGTGTCAAGCGAAAACGGTCGGATTTTGACAGATTTTGAAGTCAGAAATATTACTAAAGCCCAAGAAGTTTTCCTTTGGCATTTAACATGATTAAGAAAGCCAGTAGATGGTGAAAAAGGTATTTTTGTTGAGTCTTTGGAATTTTTGAGAACCATTCTCACTCTACTACATGCAATGTCGTGGAGCGTTAACATGACCGATCATGTCCAAAATCGAAAAAGAGGAATTATTACTACGCTCCACTCAGTCATTAGTAGATCTAGGACCTAGAGCTATAGCCTACCTAGTATCACCATGATGACGTAGGCTACTCAGCCACTGGTTACTGTCCAGGATGTCGGACAACTCGACTGTTTGCCAACTCGACTTCAGACAACTCGACCATTGAGACAGATTGACCATTTGTCAAGTCGTCCATTAGGACAACTCGACTTTGACAGAGAGACAACTCAACCAGTGAGATCTCTACACGTAATAAAGTCATTTTCCCAGTTCCAGATCGCGACAATTATTCGATCAGATTGCAGCTACAAAACAAATCCTCCAATTCCATTGAGATATTGTCCCCATCCACCTTGTGTGCTAGAGATGCTACCAAATTAATTTCAAATTTTAAACTTTTAATACGAACATACAGGATCGACGAAAGTGGCAACATTTTTCCTCATTCTGGGTCGGTTTCCAGAAAGTGTCCACGCGAGCGGCAAATCCATTTTCAGCCAGAACCATTGCAAAAAGCTTATTTTCTAATGAAAAATTTCTTAATTTAGACAAAATTGGTTCAAAAATAAGAATTCCAATGAATTAAAAAAGTGAATCTTGTGTAAATTTCAACTCAACTTTTTCAGCTGCACAGTGCGAGCCATCAATGATACATTCTCGTTCTGCACAGTTGACGAACCCATTACGTCACGTACATTTCTGCAACGTCTGTATAGTAAGATGATTTCACAACGTATATTGCGTGCATGCACTTCATCCTTTATCCAAAACTAGGAAACAATATGATTTTCGGCCAGTTTTAATAAAACCCAATTCAGAAAGTCATTTTGATTAAACAGACATTAGATAGAAAAGTTTATGTGACTGTTGAGTATGAAAAAAGTATTTGGGATCACTGGTAGTGAATGACGTATCACCCTGTAACTTGCCTATTCGTCAATTTTTTTCCACTAGCCTACCATGATTTTTGAAATACCATTCACAAATGTCGAGTTACAAATCAAAAATCTGGCCAAAATTTCTTTTCTAGAAATTTTCCCAGAACAAGTTTTGTTCCACAAGTAGCTTATATTTCACCTTTTAACCAGAACCTGTCACTGAAAGGCAACACGAAGGAGGTAGCCTAGGTTTTTAATTATTTCAAGCAATCCAGAACTAGGTATACGTGGCTAGGTCAGCGCGAGTGCAAGATAGCTTGATTCATTGTGCAAAGATTGAATTACTACAGCAACCATATTTATAATACATCAGAAATTAGGCTTGTCTATCCTGTCTATAGATAGTACTACTACTACTACAAGGCTACGTGAAATTCCATCCCATCATTACGGCATAGGCCTACATGTAGGCCTGTAGTATTTCACAACGTGGCCTCAGTAGACGACAGGGCTGAGCGGACAGTGTCCTGACGGACGACTTGTCTCAACGGTCGAATTGTCTCAGCGGTCGAGTTGTCCGAAGTCGAGTTGGCGAACGCTCAGACGGTCGAGTTGTCCGGACCCCACTTTTCACATGCGTAAAAAAATACAGCAAATATTCATAAAACGTACCTGTTCTTCAACGGCATCGTTTCTTCTTTAAGGAATCTCCACTTTAATCGGTAGAAACTCAGCCTTCAATGGATAATTCTGCCCCCAAATGTTATTTTTTTTCTAATCTTTTCTCCCGTTCGCTTAACGTCGAGTGTACACATGCACATAATTATGCACAAATTGCAACGCACAGTACATGTACATGCAAGCTGCACTCATGATATAACGTTTTCATAAACCACATACTACGTCGGGATACAAGACCACTTTATATAGATTATAGCGCCCTCAGCGACAGGTATAAAAATTCATGTCAAACTTTTGGCGGGCTTCCGGCCGCCGAACATCTGTTCAGTCGGAAATGGTTAGGTTCGATCAGCGACTTTTGCCTGCAGTGATGCCTGGTATACATTTAATGCACAGATTTCCGGCCAAAATGATCGGACTTGCCCGTTGGAACACTGCTGAATTTTCTCATGAAAAACAAAGATTCAGAAGCGATAACTATAGAAATCAGGGAGAGTCAACCCCCCCCGGGTGCCCGTTTACACTTGGGAGGGATTTACGATTTACTTTTCTTTCATCGGTGTGTGTGTGTGTGTGGGGGGGGTAGGTTTCCCCCTGGATATATATTTTCATTGTTTTGAAAAGGAAGTAATCCGCCAAGACTTCAATATGACTACATTTCTGTAGGTTGGTCATGCCCTCCCCCTCCCAAAATGGATACGGCACTCCTCTCATCATAAGTAAAATTAGTAAATGAATAAAATAAAAGAAATAATACAGAATTGTTCTCTCCTATCCCGACCGATGAGATTTTATCAACAGGTCAAGTAACCTGTATCGTTCAATAAAATCAGGATCCAATCGCACACTGCAGTTTTAATTTTTTCAACCCTCAGCAATCCTTATCCTTAATTAAGGATCTAGGTGCATGTGGTTCCATCTCTAGTCTGTACATGAAATGCATTCCCCACCTGTTCATTTTATCACTTTTGTTGTTTACTTTTAATATTAAATTTTTATTTTATATTATATTAATATTCGTCTTTTTCTTGGCTGTCATGTGTCTTGCACATATCCCTTTTAATCATGAATTTTTAAGCTGTAAATCAATCAATCTCATTTTCAACTTGGCCAATCGAAGGGACGAGTGCAACAACCATATCAATTATCTAGAGCTCCTGGCTTCTTTTCTGGCCTTGCTGACCTTTGCCAAGGACAAGACAGATTGTCACATAATGTTACGCCTGGACAACACGACAGCCCTTGCTTACATAAAACACACAGGGGGTACTCACACAGAAAGTATGTCCTACACAGCTAGCAGTGAACATGTGGAAATGGTGCCTGACAAGGAACATCACTCTATAATTGCCTTTCATATCCCGCGGTGGACAATGTGGTGGCAGATCAACAGTCTCGAGTCTTTACGGACAGGTTAACGTGGAGGCTAGACCCCAATGGTGTCTGCCAGGTTGTGCACACAGACAAGTTTCCAACCCACAGTGGACCTATTTGCGTCCAGAATAAACTATTAACTTCCCTGTTACACTGCATGGAAACCCGATTCCAGAGCTCTGATGACAGATGCCTTCTCGTTGCCATGGACGAATTCGAACGAACTCGGCTATGCATTTCCGCCCTTTTGTCTATTGGCTCAAGTTCTAGGCCTACGGAAAGTGGAAATAGACCAGGCAACTTCAGTGGTAGTTGCTCCGACATGGACCGTGAACGTAGACCTGGTATCCAATGCTGCTGCAATTAGCCATAGCACGGCCAATCTTCCTGCCGCAAGGGAATCGTGTTGACACAACCCCACTCCGGCGAGCCACATCCATTGATATACTCCCTACATCTAGCGGCTTGGATTGTCTCAGGAGACAATATCAAACAAAAGGCTTTTCAAATGACCTAATACCCAAGTCATATTGGCCAGTTGTAGAGGGTCACCTCACATGCAGTATCAATCAGCCCGGAAGACATGGGATTGCTGGTGTCGTGAACAATCCCTTGATCCAGTTTTGGTACTTGTGAAAGATGAAATGGAATTCCTAGTGGAGAAAAGATCAGCAATTTCACGATACCGTGAACAAGTTAATGGAATTCTGATGGGGGTAATGTCCAATGATCATTATCATAAACCATCGACAGAATCGTCCATGGCTGACATCCTCCTTAAAGCAGCTTCAAAATCACAAGCTGATTCGAAACTGAAGGAGGCGCAGTATAACACCTGTAAAGCAGATGGGTTGGAGTTGATTCTCTCCTCTTTATAGAGGACTTGTATAATCTCGATTATACTGCAGGTAAGTACCCTTGCATAATCAACAATCATCTGGGTTAATTAACGCGTGCCTTGACTAAAGGCTAGACTGTTCCTGACATCTCTTGAGAAAATCTTCTGAGTGCAGACTATTTATAAGATAACAGCAATAATCACCTCCACTTTGAAAAATACCCATAGGTTTCTCAAATGTTCAAGACACATATCAAATCGAAGTTAAGTTCCTCTTCTCATTTTTCCTTTCAATATTCACTGGCTTACCCGATAAGTTATGAGGCCCATTGCAAAATAGCCTGATCTGGATGACCCCGATTTGTCCGATCCTTTCAGAAATACAATATTAAGTCGGCAGTTCTGCTGGTAGATTTCATTGTCCTTTACAAACCACCCAGTCCACGCGCCACAAAATGCTCTAATAGCAGAGAATTTTACAGCTATAAAATCGTGATTTGGTCCGGGCTTCGGATTGCGTTTGGTCCGGGCTTCGGATTGCACTAAATATGCGCCCATGGAACACAGTACAAAATTGGACAAAAAAGAGTGCCACCTGGTGACTCTCAGGAAGAAGTTGGGCTTCCGTTTTCACTGGAAATTGAAAATTATGACCAGAAGTTCAGTTCCGGTTCTTTTCAGAACCACACATACTCATAAAAAAAAAAGATACCCTTGCATGGTGCTACTGTCAACTTAGGCCTACCTTCATCATAAAAAGCTTCAAAATTCAAAATAAGTTTTCAATTTGGTCAGGGTTAGCCATGCGATTTTTTTTCTTCGCCCTTCTCGAAGATACCTCAAAGTAACAGGCCTACTTAAATTGTTACTCTACAGGCTCAGCTCAGAATGTAGCCACCCGCCTCTATCCAAATAGGCCTACATGTTGGAGGTCTTGTGAAGACCCCAAGTTCAATGCCACAAGGCCCAAATTCGTGATTTATAAAAATATCTATATGATATATTATGGTAGCCTACATCTTACTGTAAAAGCCTGACTGAGCACAAAATTTTAATGAGCTCGTGCGCAGAAATCCAGTGATTTGGTCTTCCTCTTCTTTCGTGTCGATCATCTAAATGTACTCAAATTGCCTTCTCGTTTGCTACCATCAGATCTTCACGGCTGCCTGAGCTGGACCTCAAGGGGGCACTCGAGAAGGTGCCGCATTGTCTGGGTGACGTGCCACAGTCGCAGCTGGCGTCTCTGTTGTAAAAATCCCCATTTGCTCCCCTTAGATTTGCCCTGCTTCGTCCCATTTCTGACTGAAGTCTGTTGAGTGACTTCCATGTCCTCTACCCCTCCACCCGTCCAGGAGGCAATGGTATTCCTCTGTCGGGAGGGGCAGCTTCTCAAAGTGGCAATTTTCAGTATACACCTCTTCTCCTATAGCCTGCACCTGGTCGAAGCTCTTCAGTCCAGGAAGCTCTTCCTGGACTGAAGGCGGTTCGGGGCTAGTTGGTGGTCAAAACACGGCGGCGGGTGTCTTCAGTCTGTCTCGGCCGTTCAGTGCGGCTGGCTACTGTATGATCTTCGTATGTCAGGTGGGGCAACACCGGCCATGCACTTACAGGCTGTCAACATTACTAGTGATGGTTCTGCAGCTGTCATTGAGAGCGGGGTCGATTTTCCATGATAGGGTGACCTTTCCCAGACTGGACAGGCGTAGTCTGCGGCAGAGTGGACGCATTGGCACCCCAGGAGGAGTTCACCAACTTCTGAAGGAGGTTGTTTCATGTCCGCACTTTCCCCTTAACTTTCTAAAAGTGCTGCTTGTATAAGAGAGCTTGATCAAGGGTGACACCAAGGTAGACTGGCTTGTTACAGTGCTCCAAGGGTATACCAGGCAGCTTCCTCTCAGCATTACGGGTCCTGAGATGGAACACGCTAACCTAGGTCTTGGTAAAGTTTGCCTTTAGTTGGTAGTATTTGTAATAAGATATTAGATTGCCTAGGGCTTATGATAGAGCGGCTGATATGCCATCAAAGGCAATGCTCTGGGCAGCGATACCAAGATCATCAGCATAGATAAAGCTTCATGTGCCTTGTGATATTGGTTGAACATTAACGTTGGATAGATATTGAAGAGTACAGGAGCGAGGACATTGCCCTGAGGTAGGCCATTCTTTTGTATTCTCCACCTGTTTTGTTTCCCATTGAGCTCAACCAAAAATAGCCTGTTCTCAAGGAGGAGATGAAAAAGCTTGGTCAGGTGATATAGTCATTTGCCATTTCATATAGCTTCTTAAGAAGTAGCCAGTGGTTCACTGTGTCGTAGGCAGCTGTCAAATCCACGAAAAATGCATCTGTGGCGTGATTCTTCTCGAAACCGTCATCGAACTGTGTCAGATTGAGTTAGATTTAGCTAGTGCATGCTTTTCCAGGAGGAAACCAGCTTGTTCAGGTATGAGATGCTGTTGAGAGACCGGGCCAAGCCTTATCAGGATAAGTCGTTCAAAGAGCTTGGAGAGGTGACTGAGTAGAGAGATTGGTCTGTAGCTTTTAGCCTCCTCTGGATCTCTCCCTGGCTTCAGGACGGATCAAGGTAACTCTTACATTCTAGTTATAGGAGATTACTTCACCAAATAGATGGAGGCTTTTCCGTTGCCTGACCAGACAGTAGAAACTGTGGCGATGACATTTGTATAAGTGGTCGTCTGCAGATTTGTGGTTCCGCGAGAATTGCATGCAGATCAGGGAAGAAATTGAATCGCAAGAAATGCAAGAGGTTTGTAAGTGGCTAGGAATCCGAACCCTTTCTAGTAATAACCGTTTGCCAGTTGCTTTTACAGGATAAAAGAGAAGCTAAGGAGGTTGCTAGAAGGGCACTCGTGCCGGCCGGCTGAAGTCACATGAAGTTTGAAGGCGTCTTTCGTTTCGTGGTGCGTCGCGTATACTTTGTGTTCACGCGTTTCACTTTCACGGACACAAAAATCGATTCCATTAATGTAACACGTGTGCCAGGAGCGATTTTGACGTAGCAGCTCCACATATTGTTGCCAGAAGGTGAGTCACTGGCAGGCAGCATAGGTCCCTCCTTGTGGTTAATACCTGTCGGTGACTTGAGGCGCCTTTCCGTTATGCGCGTCAACACTTGCACCAAGCGTTGCGTATCTGTCAAAATCACTCTCAAGGCGATTTCGACGGCCGAACGCAACGTACACGAGTGCTACGTGAATGGAGTCGACTTTTGTGTCCGTGAGAGTGAAACGCATGAACGCATCGTGTACGCAACGCAACCCAAAACGTAAATGTGGAAAGGCGTCTTCAGGAGGAAATTAAAGGGCACAGGGCAAAGACAAGAGATGAGGGCGGGAAAATGCAAGGACTGGGTGTGAAAGGTTATGACAAACGGGCGCATCACAAGTCTTCGTTTCTGCTCTTTCATGGACTTCGTTTTAATTAGATAAATATCAATGCCAATTTGATGGATTGTAATAATTATTCATATTTGTCCGTCTCTCAAACTACAATGTAGAATTCCTACACACAGTTTCGTTTATTTTTCTGTTGTATGTACAGTGCAGATCGCTACTCTTCAGTAATGAACTAGATTATACAATGAATTCTATCGAGGAAAAAAACAAGTTTTCTTAACGTTTCTGCTTTTCGTTTGTACACAGAGAGTGTAAATATTGCCGGGTACGCACCAATTTAGCGTTGGTACACATTCATACACATTAATTGCACCAGCTACATCCGTAAAAACTACTCTAGAACGCAGAAAACACCAACAAAAAATTACAAAAACGTCGTTGACATTAATTTAGTTGTTTCTCAGCCGATATATTACATATTCATTTGCCGTATAAAAATGTTCCTCCTTTGTGACCTACTCAATCGCCCGACAATGTTTAAAAATATTTTGTTTTGTCGTTTTAAATAATTACAGTATATTTTTTCTCTCTCTCACTTTTGGCGGAGGTAAAACTGTGCGAATCTTTTATTGCTCTAAAGGTGAAATCAAACTGTAATACTCTACTAGAAGGATTCCTAAAAGATCCCTCAAAGGCTAGACTTGCACAGTCCTTCACTTACAAATGTACAAGTGACAACTTATTATTTTGTCATAGACAACGTATAATGAATTCATTAGTAGTAATACTTCCAAGTGTCGATGCTCTGTGTGATAGCGCAGAGCACCTTTGTAGAAATAGAAACAAAATAAAAAATAAGGTAATAAGGGTTATTTGATGAATAATACAAGGAATTTGGACTTCTGTGATTTACTGAAAATGCTACAAAATGTTCTGTTCCGGGAATCTTTAGTTTCACACTTTCATGAGGTTAAAAAAAATAATAAAAAACACTGGTAGCAAAAGCAGAATTGACTGAACAAAATTTGCATCTGTTGTATCAAATATAGCCATTTAACGCACAGATGTCATGAATATGTAATATATACATTAATATGCACATATAAATAATGGTGTTACACATTCTGTACAATACAACTCACGGGGGGTAAAAACGAAATCGCTAAAATGACGCAGTCAATCGAGATCATAACCCTTATACAGATATTTCCACAACACCCCAATACTGCTGGGGTGTTCCACGTGAGAACTTCATCCCGAACAATCTTGTTAGTTTGCTCCTCAAATCCAATATACCCTGTGGTCAGCCAAATCGGTAGAGACCAGATCTTATCCCCCAAAACTGTGTGTCTCATGCACTTTTCGGATGTTTTTCCCTGCAACAATGCTAACATAATGCGATTGTTCCAGTTCTGTGTAATGTCTTCACCGACCTCACAACTGAAATTTATGCAATAGTTTTTTCTCCGTTAGTTTAAGAGCAAGACTTGTCCCGTTCAAATGGTTCGTGCTATTCTGTCGTAAAAACAAAGTCATCATTTAATTGGTACGGATTTCAGGTCTTTGTGTCAACAAACTGTGTTCGTTGGAAGAGATATGCATTCATTTTTATTTTTTTACTGGGGAAGACACATAAAAAATGTACATTGTTATTGAGCTGTGAACTCATGAACAGTACAAGAGGTCACATGAATACTTAATATATTTAAAGAGGTCAGGCAAAGGTGTGTGGAAGTGAAACCAAAGAATTTATCGACCAATTGATCCAAGAAAAACAAAAATAATAAAATCATTTGCAAGCAATTTCGTGCTGCATCGTGATTACAATATACCCGTTTCCATTCACGGATTGGTTTCCCTTGATGACGAATCAATGTTGGATATGAGAAAATGCTTAAGTACAATCACACGCAAGTATTGATCTCTTTACAGTTGCGTCTGAAATTTAAAAAGATAAATAAAACATCCATCAAATCAAATTTAATTTGCTAAAATACGAGGAAGAAACGTGTCTGGCTTTCTTCAGAAATATAATCAAAGACGCAGTAGCTACATTCGACGTCGAAAGGCATTTCTTTTTTTACAAAGCACTGGTGGTTTATAAAGATTTCTCCCATGATATTTGATCTCTAGCCTTATGACCGATACCTCAAATTTGACCCAATTTTCAAACACTGCCGTGCATACATATCACCAGGGCCAGATCGTTTGATTTCCCAGCCTCCAACGCAAATGATCGATTGGGGCTAAACGACACTCAACAATTTCTCCTTAATTCAACTGGTACTCAACATCACACGGCCGTTTAGAACACGCTGCTTAATGTACTATGACCACTGGGCACCTGCATGTTTCAAGTTAAAATTTGGAAAAACGAAATATTCCTTGTAAACCACAGAATGAAATATTTCCTATTTAGTATCATTTATTTTTAGCCCTCCGAATAAAAAATACTACCAAGAAGTGATAAACGTCCAATCTAAAGCCAATACCATAGAACAAGTTCATATATGTACACAGCATCTACATCCAGGAAATCAAAGTCGCAAGAGCGACTTCTTTCCTTGTTGTCCAAAAATGATACAGAAGCCAATTATGTATTACTTTTGGCAAAACAATCGGCCTCAAACAGCTTCAGAAACTAGAAAGACCTTTTTTTAAAAAATTGATAAATAGTTTTGTTACAAAAGAAGGGAAAAACATGAAAGTCGCTTATGACAGTACACTTTTACAATCGAACGTCCTCTTTTGAAAACAGAAAAGAAAAATGTGACGACTTATCGACGCCCTTAATCAAAACCGCAATTGTAATGAAGAGAAATTTACTTAAACCATTTAGAAGTTAAAAAATCAATTATGACCCTGCATTTTATTACAATTTTTCTATGAGCAAACAAAAAAAGGAAAAAAAAATCATTACGCAATGATTAATTCAATCATAACATTAACAAATTCCCGATAATGTCATGATCACCGACCCCCTGTAACAAATGCCAAAGCGGATATCAATACGCTTGATTCACACCAGTGCACCTCCAAGAGTTTGCAACGCGTTGACCAATCACAGTGCGCGAAATCTGTCGACCCTTTCCAAACGCGCATTGGGTCGACAGATTTTACGCACTGTGATTGGTCAACCCGTTGCACACTCCTGGGGGCGCACGATTGTGAAACGCTCGTATTTATGGACACTACCCGACGATGCACCTCATGCCTTCAGTGATACAACACACGGCATACCATGACGTCAGCAACTTAAAGATCATTCTCCAAATATGGGCGTGGCCTTCACCTTAAGATTCACAGTTCCAAAAGTTTGATGTCAGTAATGAGGAAACCTTGACCTCAAAATGAACGCTCCTGGAGTAGTATGTGGGACGTACAATGAAGCTAATGATCTAAACGCCAGGAAAAAGTTATGGACCTAGAACCTGAAACGGAACTCAAAACTGAGATAAAAAAACCTCTTGTCCACAGACCATCCTGTTTCCTTGGCTCTGTCCTAATTACTTGGCTATGGCTAGATATAATACATGCACCAGTGGAAGCCACTAGCTTACGGCTTCACGCAATGCTCAAACTCCCGCGCAATGTCAAACCCTGAGTGATTCAGACTCCGCCTATAGCTCATGACCTTTGACATTCTGATCCCGGTGCATTGATATGATTTGCTTGGCCAGTAGCCAGGACATATTATGGTGAATATTTCACAACCCAATGAACAAAACAAGGTTGCATGCAAACTGGGCGTTATATGAACATGTGTTGATTTTACGTCATACTTCCAATGCACTATGACCTAAGGCTGCAGCGGTGACCAGCAATGTGCATTGTTGTACTTGGCCTAGGGCCCTAATCATATTCAGCAGCCATCTTGGTCTCGCACCCAGATCACATACTGATGTTTTCATGATATGTACCTTATGTCTCCCTGCTTTCAACCAATCTTCCAAGACGGTCCTATTTGTGATATTTTGCCAGAGTATGCATTCAATATTTTTTATGCCGTTTCACAGATCAGATGCTGTTACGACCATTCCTGGAAAAAGAGAAACTACACATCTACCATTAAATAAAAAATAAATAGAATCCATATTAAACTTAAAAAGATAGCTTTGGGGTTGAACTTTATAATACAACTAACAACTAAAAACAAAAAAAAAACACCAAAATCAAAAAACTGAAAGGGAAATGTACAATATATATAGATATATATATAGATATGTATATGCATAAAAAAGAAACTTGTTCTTTACTACAAATGGTACTCAGAATTACAACCAGTGGTTGGGCTTTCATACACACACACACTCATGTATGGCATAAACACTGGATCACAAACTCTAAGAAACCCACAAGTCACTTGAATTCAGACATCAGTGATTTGTCAAAATTGGAGTCAAATGCTGCTAATGTTCATTTTACTTAAACAAAAATTGTGTAAGCTTTTCTTTTCATTTGGCATAAATAATAAAGCTTAAAATGTTCCACACGTGGCACAATTGGACTACTCGATTCCTCATGTCATAAAAAAAATCCACTCTCGTGGTCTCTCTTTGCATTTTTCAATGATACATCTCAAAATGTTGATGCACTGTGGTCAGTCCTTCCGCTACCGATTTAAAAAAATAAAAATAATTCGCATTGCTTGGACTAAAAATGTAATGCATTGACCTGGTGTTATGTGATGCAGCAAGCTTCCAGTAGTTTTGGCCGGAAAAAAGAATATGTTGGTGCACCAGTAATACGCAACGGTAAACATCAATACTTGTTGACAGGGACGCACATCAGTTCAGTCAATCCTGCTGAGAAAGAACGGTCGGTCTTAACACTGGGTGGGAGATGTGCCCCCAAGAGGGTTAGAGTACTAATGTGAAGAATGACCAACTTCTCTCCAGTTTGCTTTTTATCTGTCATCCATTGCTAAGGCCCCATCTCACACGTTCTTACAGAGAAACTTGTTTGTCTGTGATTGTTTTTTTGATCTACAATCCCAAATTTTTATTCCGTTTTAAACCAACTGTTTATTTTCTGTGTTAACCTGCTACCAGCTGTATTCGTATGTCCCAGATGACACCGACAGAACTCAGGGCTGTCTTACTTTCTGAATACGGCCAATGGTAATTCTCAAAAAAAAAAAAAAACAACAACCCCAAAACCCAAAACAGAAACAACAGCTGTGATAAGAAACTTTCTCAGGCATGAAGCTCAGCTCATCCGATCAGGTGGTCAAGATAGGTTATGGAGACAGGTGATTCCACACTCAGATTTACTTGTAGGGCTACAAAACTTCAAGTCGTCCTTTTATCAAACTTTTAACTGAAAAAAAAATTTGTTTGGTACCATTTTACCCAGCACTTGTTCCCTAAACAACTCCTGGTCCTTGATTCACATATATAGAACTAAACACCATTGGTCCAAGAACTTAATTTATATTCAGTGGAGTGGTGGCATCATCAAAAGTCAAAACAAACACTGATGCATCAGTATCACAGCATTTAAAAAATAATACTTCACTAGGCATGAATGCCACATTTTTTAAAAACTGTTTAGAAGTAATTGCAAAGAATGAGTACTTTCCAGAAAATGATTTGGCATTTACAATTTAAAATGGAAAAAAATAATAATAATAATACAACGTTGTTATTGACGGCAGGCATTTTGCATTCTTTTTTCTCAACGACTTTCAAATGCAGCTTTCATCCATCCATTTTGTGGTGAAAAATGAGAGATCAGACTTAAGGGACTTAATGTGCTGGCAAGTACATTGTCAGAATGAAACAATTAGAATTGCTAACAATGGGACGATTAAAATGAAAAGATGCAAAGTATTGATATGTCGTCGCGTGGCAGAGAACTTGCAGAGGACAAGAAGACTCTCTCTGGGAAAGTCGTTCCGGTTTGACAACTCGGATCCAATTGTTGGGATCCTTCGTTTCAAGGGACGGTTTGCTTCAAGTGCATGGAACAATCTCAATGCCGGGGGGTATGTATTGATTCCCTGGTGATGCAGGCGGAACACTAGGCAGCCCTTGCCGGGAAGACATCCAAGGATGCATTGCCCCGGCAACTGTGGCTCTTTCCTCACTTCACTGCAGGAGAAGCTTCGTGTGCGGCAATGCCAGTGGATTTCAAGCACGGGAACAGGTGCCCGTGTAGGGAATACTGCTAAGGTATGAGGTTGGCCCCCACCCCTGGAGAAAAAAAAGAGAAGGGAGGGTGTGTCCTCCAGGATAGCATGGGCGGTGTTTCTTTGGTGAAGGGGCTTTCCCCTTGAGACGGCAGACAGACAATGGGACTGAAATAACAGCGTGCTGTCAGCTGATTTCTTGCTCTTGCCTTTGTTGTTCGGTCATCCTGGAGTGGCTGACGCTGCTTCCTTTACATCGAAGAACAAGAACACACCAGAGCATGTTGTTAAACAGGAATCCTTGGGTGTGGCAAATCGACTGTGCCCCCCACAGACAGAAGTCACCCAAACTCTTTTTCTTCCTCGTCAAAGCATCCGGCCAAGTATCAGAAACGTTACGTTGGGAGCGATGCAAATGTTAGCACCTCCCTTCTAAGAGGTCATGTTGCCTCCAAACCCTCACCAGGCCAACTCCAGCCTGACCCAGCTGGGGGAGGAGGTCCCTCAGCTGATCCGTTGTGGCAGTCAATTTTTCTCCATATCCTCTCGTCACCAGAGCCGAGCATAACATATGTGTCCAGCACAACAACTACTTGTTCCTTCTCTCCACTGTTTTTATTTATTTAATTCTGTTCGTTCATAAATTATTTTCTAAAACGGGCCGGCAGTGGTCCCTATGTGTCAAAGAGTGAGAGAAGTTCGTCGCTTTCGTTGTTGCTCTGCGTGTTGTCTGATTGTCCGAGAATAGAGAGCAAGTCCACGTCTCCCATATTCTCTGGTAACAACTGTAAATCAAAGAACAAAAAGAAGGGAAAATAATTTTCAAACTGCTATAGATGGCTGACAGCTGTTTTCCTCAAGTGTTTATTTTGTAGACAGCTCAAGCAAATTTGATGGCAACTAAGAGCAAGAATAAAAGAACAGTGAGATAATATTGCTAGTACAGTCAAACAATATGACGGAAACATAATGACAGAAGTCTTAAAAATAAGGAAGTGTTGGTTGTTACATTGAAACAATCATGCAATTTTTGTTGTCAGGAAGTGAGAAATTGGCAAGGACTTACATCCAGACCCTCCTGCCCCTCTGCCCCACCATCAATCACAGCGGCTGGGTCAAAGTTCAAATCAGAACCAGACTGGATATGGTTGTTTGTGTTCATGGCCATGCCCGATGTTGTGGTCTTTGGCTGCTGTGGCCCACTGTGGTTCATCATGGACGTGGGGGCCTGGGTGCCCGGATGAGGGGAGTGGTGGTTAGGCAGGTGGTGTGACCCCTGTGTGGTGGTGGTGGCTGGCGAATGTGTGGTGGAAGAGATGTGGTTGGGCATCCCACTGCTGCCACCGTTATTACTGCTGCTGCCATTGCTGCCTGCACTGCTGCCATTGCCAGAGTTCATGGTACTCGGTGTGGGTGGCATAGCGCTGCCCGGTGTCAGTGGCATGCTGGGAGTCAGGGGCATCCCTGGGGTGTGCGGCATACCTGGCGTGTGGGGCATTCCAGGTGTGTGAGGCATCCCGGGCGTGTGGGGCATCCCGGGGGTGTGTGGCATGCCTGGGGTGGGTGGTTTGGTGTTCACGCTGGGATGCATTCCCACCCTCTGGTTCTGCTGCTGTTGTTGCTGCTGCTGCTGTTGTTGCTGCTGTTGTGGTGTCGACCCGTTGCCTGGCGTACCAGGCCCCGTGTGGTGGGATGACACATTCGGGTGGGGTCCGCCGTTAGGCTGGGGGCCCATCCCTGGGTGGGAATTGTTACCAGGGTGGGGATTACCACCAGGATGAGGGTTATTCCCCGGATGAGGGGGACCTGAAGGTCCTGGATGCCTCACGTTGGACGACGGGCCTTGATTTGAGCCTGGATGGCTTACCTAACAAGAAACAGAATCAAAAGATTGATTAGAGACATCGTATCTGCAAGTCATAGGCTACAAGTTGGAGGCCAAGCCAAACAAGCTCATACATTTTCTCACAAGCTCTCATACAGCACTCATTGCTGAATCCACCCTACTTCTGTCTGACCAGCCTGTCATGACCGGGTTCTATTCGACCAAACAGAGCCAAGCGATCAGAGGGACAAACTCCAGGAGGAATCTGGGCTTACGTGAGGTGGCAGTGCATGGTTATATTGTTTCTCGACGGGCACCATGTCCGTCGTGGCAATGTTGTCCTCAAAGTGGCCCATCGAGGGCCCATTCATGCCTCCGCCCGGCATGACTGGACTGTTGAAGTTATTGTAGTTCCCGTAATTTGGTCCACCGTGGACTGGTCCCGGTCCTGGTCCTAAAAAGGGAAGGGGGAAATAGACAAATTTTTTTTGCAATCTCTGGACACAATCTGCAAATGGAAGGAAAATATGACCCAACAAAGGAAAGCAATTTCAATTTTGAGGACAATCTGAATTTAAATGGAAGTTTTGCCCTTCACTGATGCAATTTTGTGTACACTTTGTGCCTAGCGCCTTCCAAAAGTCAATGGGAGGAGAACTTCACAAACTGTAAGCTTGGGCAAAATTCCGACTTGTAAACTCTAATTCAATTGTTCAAATTACAAGGAAAAACCCACACATCAAAAGAACACGTCTTGATGACTTTTTGGCAAGTTTCAAACAATTTTTACCATCTTATCAATCATCAATCATGCCAAGAAAACTTGTCGATTGTTTCTTCCTCCCCCCAAGTTTTGACCCACTGGTAGTTTCTGCTTCCAACAACAGCTGGCTGACCAAAACGATGACTCACCGTTGAATTCTGGAGGGGGTGGGCCCCCCATTGGATAGGGGGAATGAGCCATACCCATGTTGTCGTAAGTGTGCATACCAGGCATGGTCATGCTACCCGGCGACATGGCCTTGAACCGCTTGGACGACCCACAAGTATCTGACAGAAGCAAGAACATTGGTCGGTGTTTAGAACACAAAATTACCTCACTTGGCATCTCATTTTGGCATTATCTCAAGATCCTAAGTTATAGTCAGGAATGTTACACGTGCACATCCTATTCTGGGAAGAACAAGAGGACCCCAGCTCCAGAAATTTTCTGTAAATGTGTGGAGTTTGAATTTCAGCCTTTGCTATACACACAAGGAACCCCAATGTGGCAATCAGTTTACTGACAGAGATTTTTGGGCAAAACTATGTGAATCTCAACAACGCGGGAGGCCCCGCCATGTTGTCTTCCCCGGTACCTGGCTCCTCATCCTTGATGTCGCATTTCATGGGCACCGGCTTCCAGTTAGCCATGGCGTCGATGGTGACGTCTTCAAAGTCGGCCGACTGGACGGCAGTCAGAATACCCCACATGAACTGGTCTACTTCCAACCCTTCCAGCATGGCGGTTTTGCTGTGGGCAGATTCGATAATAAAATGTCCAAGACATTGGGAAACAAGGATCATTAAGGTGGAATTTTGATGTCTGTGACGGTTATTAAACTGGAATGCTGCTTCAGTTCACATGATTTACAACACAAAATAGAAACATGATGTCCTTTTTAAATACGTTTTGATGTAAGGACTTTTCAAAACACAGTTTTATCTCTGAACAATTTTGATGTAAGAGGGTGTAAGAGTAAAACTAGTTCTTGAAAGAGATCACTTTGAGATAACCGTAATTTGTAATATATTCATCACGTTGAAGGTATTCCCATATTGCATCACTTTTTGGCGAGGAGGGTCCACATACCTGAGGGAAAGGCATTTGTTTAGTAAAGATTTTTTTCTTTTGTTCTTCTCTCTTAAAGTCCATAGACTTTGTACACAGTTTTGTTTAAGTAAGGTACTTTGATCACTAGTTGCTGCAAGATTTTTACACCCAACAAACACGTCTCTTCCTCTTTTTTTCTTTGTTTCCCCCGAGTCACTGCAGAGGGTTCGTGAGAGGAACCTCAACTCAGCTAACTCACTTGCAGACCGGACACCTCCACGACCCTCTCTCACAGTTGAGCTGCAAGTACGACTCTAAGTCAAAGCACTGGATGTGCTTGCACTCGTGGCCCCTGGCTGGCAGCGTGATGCGCTGGAAGGTGATGGGGCACTTGAGGGAGACCTTGATGGCCGTCTGCTCCACGCCGTCGTCATTGTTCAAGATGCCGCCGCTGGAGGCAGCCACGCTGGAGAAGTTCTTCTTGACTGTGGGAGATGGCGATTACCATGAAAATGTTAACACCGACTAAACATTTTTGAACATCACTGGGTAATGACCGAGGACCTAATGACAAGTGAGGACAATGAGAGAGGACCTAAAATGACAAATGAGGACCTACTTTTGGTAATACAATGTTCGGCAGGGAGAAGTCTTTTCCTGAGCAGTCCCTGTAATACTGATCTCACAGTTGGTCTGTGGACGAGTTGCAAGACAAAGAGATGCGACTGCAAAAACAAAAAAGAGAAAATAGTTGGCATTCAATCTGGTACACAAGATGTAGTCTGTCCTAAATTCACATCATATTTGTAAAAAAATAAACCAGTCAACATACCGATGACTCTGTGCAAAGAACTTTAACTTCAATTCATGTCGTACATTTCCACATAATTTCTTCAACAAATGTCTTTGGGAGGAGCTAGTTCGTGAAACCAATTTTGACAGTTTATGCTTGCACTAGTTCTCCTGAACATTATCAGAGAGATGGTAGTAACTTTGAGCCATTTACTGAACAGTTCCTTTGAAAATCTGCCTTTTTCAGAACTTATTACAAGACAATCCGACAGTGATGATGACAGAAGCTTTTGGTGATTGAAGGCGACTTACACAGCAGCAGGCAGTCACTGTGATCTGTATCGTGTTCCGGCCAGGCTGGCAGACCTCTTTTAAGTACAGCGGCTTGTGCGAGGTCTTGTTGTCTCCCCGTTCTATCGTGAGGGGTGTGGCGTTGACGCTGACCTGCACGGAGGCGGGCCAGTTGGTGTGCATCTGTCGGTCTTCGTGGTGGTAGCATTTGAACTGGAGCTCGAGGTCCGATCTGAGGTGTGGGGGGGGAGACAGAATAGGTCAGCTAAATACTTCATAGGGATTTAGTATGCATGATTTCTAAATGCAGGTTAATGGGGAAACTGTTCAGTTTGTCTTTATGAGTGCACTGTTAAAGATGTGAATGTTTGGATAAATATCCAGATTTTGGAACCATTTTCTGGCATCTAGGGAGTAGCAGAGAAGGAAGAGGAGAGAGGGGGGGAGAGATGTCACTGGACTTTAGTTTGTCAATGTCACTGACCTCCACATGAGCGTTTGGTGGACAGATTGTCGGAGGTGGAAGACGTGATTGCTAACTGCCAGGTTGTGTTCCAGCCTGAACGGCTCCAGGACCACACCGTCGCGGACGGGGAATGTCATGCGAATCTCGTCGCTGATACCGGGGGCGTAGTTGGGTGCTACAAGGCAAACAACAAACACAAAATAAACACACTGAATAGAAATTTATGAAACACTTCTAACTGTTCCATTTCAAACTTGGGTACTCTGATAATTTTTTTAGCAGATAGAAAAACGACTTGACCTTCAACTGAGAGATGACTCTCAGATACTAGGAGGCAGTGGGTAACGTTTGTGCAAATTTCTATTGTAGTGGCAAAATAAATTCGGAATATTGACTTTTGCATACACTGCAATGCTTATGGCTTATGGAAAGCAGGAAAGGTAAGGTAAGGACTTCTAAGATAGCTGGACGTTCAAGGGGCAAATGTACTGAGGTTTATGGCACACAATGTGAAGTTGAATTGGAACAAAAGGCATAAAACGTCAAGTTCAAGTTGAATCGGAACAAAGGAAACACAACAGGATTGATCATGTGAAAGCAACAAATAACAGTAAGGAAGAAAAGCTGGAATGAGACAAACACTCAGCCCCTCACTTGATTTCAGATCTGGAGGCCCCCCTGGGAAGGGTTTGACATCCCCAGTGGGGGACATGTAGGGTGGGATGTTGGGGCTCGGTGTCAATGGGGGTGTCGGGTTGCCGGGAATGCCCGGTGAATGCTGGTAGTTCATACCTCGGTTGGTCTGTGAGGGGGAAAAGATGACAGAAAATACAATGAGAAAGTTCTCTGCTACCCTTGGAATAATACTTGAATGCTACTGGTGGTGTGCGCTGATCGCTGTGCAAATGAAGTTGGGGCTGTTATTTCTAATTATGCTGCACAAGGCATACATTTTTTGGTTACTTCAAAAATATCCATTTTGTGTCAGCCCCCCCAGCTCTCACTTGGAGACATTACTAGTCAAAGCCTTTTACAAGAATATGTGCAACATGTGGACAGAGTATGATGCCTTTTGATTTCCAAAATAGTGGCTTGGCAGTCAGAACATGTCAAATAGTATCAAAGAATTTCATTTAAGCCTTTGTGTATGCATTAAGTAACCAAGTAAAGTGCAAAGAGCGAAGTTACAGGCATACAACGGTCATTAGATGAAGAAGAAGTTCCCAACGGGCCTGATGAATTGGACCCTGGTTCAAACCTTGTCCACGCCGTAAAGGTGAAACGTCTCGCCACTCACCATTGCCTGTTGGTTGTATGGTGGGTTGATCCCTTGCGGCCCGCCGTTGAAATTCCCCCTTGGAAAGAACTGGTGGTTGCCCTGGTAACTCATGCCGTTGCCAGGCACTTTCTGCCGCATGTTCATGTAGTTCGGGGAAGGCATGGGCTGCTGGGAAGGGTAGGGCGACTGCTGGCCGGGGTAGGGGGTTTGGCCCTTCATTGCCCCGGGGCTAGGGCTGTGGGGCATGGGGCCATATTGCTGGTTGGGAATGCCCTAAGCAGAAGGGGAAATGAAAAAAAATTAAATATAATTTGACCCTGACAGCCCCAAATCCTATGACTTCAATATGAGTTTACATATACACCCTTAGGGGGGTAGGGTTAAAATATATTTTCTGTCTTATAAAATGAACGACAGAAACATTACAAGGACAATGTACAGACTTTTTGCAGTGCATGGATGTACATGTATGTATAAGCATGCAACTTTGTCTTTGGCTGGTTTTAAATTTGATGTTGAGGCACTTTTTGGTCAATGTTTGAATGACCTCGCTGGGGTTTGAGTTTAGAGGTAAATGAGACTGTTGGAATGTGCACAGAAAAAAAGAAAATTTTTGATGCTTTTTGTTCCCATAATACATGTATGTACCAAAAGGAAATGAGCTGCCTTCACAGCAGGAATACCGAGTTGAGCACAGAAAAATGGGATTCAACTTAACAAAAGGAGTCATAAGTCAACATAGCACCTTTTGAGTCAAAACCTTTAAGAGATTTGCAAAGTTATTGAATTTTTTTTTCAGGCCATGCTAGGAAAGATCACTATTCGGTTTTAACACAGCCCGCCCGTGTGAACACTCACCTGGTTGAAGTTATTGGGCCCCGGGTGGCCTGGGTACGGCCTCTTCATGTACTGCTGGGCGTACTGCTGCTGCGCTGGGCTTCGCTGCATCATCTGCTGCTGGTACATGGCCTGTTTGTTGCTGCTACCCATGTTGTTCATGAAGGGCCCGCCCCCTTGGTTCATGCCGTACTGGTTGTTGAACCCTGGCTGCATTCTCATCTGGGTAACAGAACCATAATTGGGCCAGAGTCAGAGAAGTTGAGGTCAACAAGGGGACTCTTGGCAAACAAGACTAGATCAACCATTTTCATTTCTTAGATTTCAGTATCAGATGCAGTATGACAAACTCTGTGGAATTTTTGTTGAGAACATTCCTAAATCCATCAAAATCCTTCGCAGTGCAGGAAGCCAATGGCACATCCTCTGATTTGACTTCACCTTTCAAGGACAATCAAGCCCTAAGCAAACTAGCAGCAGTCTAACTCTACCTTCCCAAGTCTAACAAAATCATATAAATCTCCTGATGGATTTTGAAGGATGTGGGAATGTTGGCACTAACCACAGGCCTGGAACAATCTTACTACAGCTTTATTAAAGCAAATTTAGTTTCTCATTAAATTATGCTAAAGCTCAGATTTTCTGTGTGTTTTGTTGGATTTCAATTTCCAATTGTCTGGCGTGTGACACGGCAATCTTACTTGTCCGTAGTCATTCATCGGTTGCTGTTGCTGCTGCTGCTGTTGCTGTTGTTGTTGCTGCTGTTGTTGTTGCTCTTTCAGAGCTGTCACTGTCGCCGTTGCCGTTGCGGTTGCTGTGGCAGCTGCTGCCGCGACGACGGCTGCTGCGGCCGCTGCTGCTGGTTGCGGGAACTCGTTGGGAACGGAGGTCTGGGGCGGACAGGGCCCGCCTGGTCCCATCTGACCTGGGGTCTGGCCTGGGTAACCACCACCACTGGGGAGACAAAACGTCGGACAGACGAAATAAGACTTTCTGATCCCAATGGACTCAAAACTGAAGGAAAAAAACAGGCAGACTTGGGTGTGGGAGATAAAAGCCTCATCAAACTTTCTTCACCCTGCTGGTTTGTATTAATAGTTGGGCACACAACTTCTGATTAAGGAGGGGGGGAGGCAGTGAGTGGGTAAGGAAAGCGCAAAGGGGACGCTGGTCAGTAGCCTTACCCGTTGGGTCCTCTGTATGGGCCTGGCTCTCTACGATATGGGCCCATGCCAGGCATGGGCATATTGTACTGTTTGTTAGAGTTAGCCGCCGCTGCTGTGAACGGATGCTGCTGCTGGGAATACTGGTTGCTACCTGGGGAAGGGCCTGCAACGCAAACAAGAAAAAATATACGGAAACGATAAACAAAAAAAAAGGCCAACGTGCAGTCAAAACCCTTCCTGCTATTCGCCATTAGCAAAAACTTTGGTCCCAAAACCTATAATAGTTGAAATAAAGTAAAAAACAAATTAAAAAAAAAAAAACTCCCCTGAAATAACCGAACCAACCCCCTACATTCTTTGCTCCACCCACCCACCTGGTCCCTGCTGCATTGAGTTATTGGTGAGACTGTTGCTATCGCTAGTCTGCGTCACACCCCATACTGTTGTAACTACGCTGAGTGACTGTTGCGTTGGTTGTTGTCCGCCCTGTTGCCATGCCACTGAGGAATCACTAGGTGTGAAGAAGAAACAAGAATTCAGTGCAAATCGGTGCAACTGGTGGATGTGAACTGTGGACCACTCAATCTGAAAGCCGATGTTCAACCCAGACACATTCGCACATGGTTATATGGGAACTGTGCGAGTTGAGTCGTGGACACACAGAAGAAACGCCAGTGCTATAAACTAAACCCTTAAAAAAAAAGGAAATCATTACCGCTATGGTCAAAAACAATATTTCCAGGGTTTCGGCCCATCAGAACTACCACACAGGAAACAAAAAACACATCTGTTCACTTCTTATTCTGAGAAACATTCTTTGAAACCGCTTTTCAACTCACTTGAACCTGAACAGCATAAATCTAACCAAGGACCAACAAACTTAAAAATCCACAGCTCAAACATGGCGAAACCTTTGTTGAACCATTTGACTGGAGAACCAAGTCTGCAAGCTGACATGTTTGATTCAGTCTTAAGGACCACGGACCACTGAAAATAAAACCAAAACTTGGTCAGTGCGAACCCCAGACCAATGAAAGGCATGTTCAGGTGGACTCACCCTGGGGGCACAGATGGGATGCTCTTCTGCATTTGGTGATGCATCGGCGCTGCACCTTTGCTGGACGTGTCCCCGTTCCGATTCTTCTGGTGTCTCAGAAGGAGAAGACGTCCGAGATCTTCACACCACAAGGATAAAAGAGCTGCAGCGACAAAGAAGAGGGGAAAAAAAGAGAACAGGAAGTGGTAACTGCCTTTGTCAAAATCTGTACAAAATTACAGTTGCGCGCCCTCAGGTGTTGTCATATTTGATACCATGTAGCTGGTCAACGCAGGTCAAGAAACACCACAGAAATGACTCCAAGTCAGCCAACTCATGGAAAGTGTGGGGCAAAAACAAAATACAACAAAACAAAGATTATTGTTCAGTAATTTTTGAAAACAGATGTTACTTGTCATGTTAGCAGGCCAGGTAACTTGAACAATTCCTACTGTTTTTTTTCTCAATAAAGTCTGACAAGGTTTAAGGAGGAATTTGTGAGGGTCATTTCAGTCCCTTGCTCACATTTGAAGGAAAAAAATTGGTTCACAGTTTGTGGGAAGAAAGAGAAAGCAATTCTTTGAAATTTCTGACACCCTGCTCGGTGTACACCATTGACAATGCATTTCCATTGAACCATTCTAGACTGAACCAGCCCCGTAAACCAACACCTCATAGGAAACTGCACCGTACCAGTTCATGACATGCTTCTAGACAATAACTCTGCAACTGTGTAAACTAGAAATGTTGCAGGTACTGTACATGTATGTATTATTGGGGGGGGAGGGAAGACGGAAGAGCACACCTGCACGCTACCAACGGTTCCAATAATGTACATTTTCTTGTGCACCGGGGTGTGAAAGTTTAATTGCAAACAAGACTGCACTGCAAACCTGCCCATCCATATCCACTGACAAATACTGCAATGGTCAAGGTTGTACCCGCATGTTTCTCCAGTATTTTTATTTCTTTTAATTAATTATTTAAAGAAATGACTTTGGCCAGTGTGAAGCTGAGCGAGTAATGCCACTCAACTGAGTCATAACAAACAGCCAGAAAACAAGGGTAATTTACATAAATGTGGGAATGAAGGTCAACCCGTTTGGGCATAATTTCCTAATGGTTAGGGAAAATACTGCTAATTTAGTAGAGGGGGCTTTGCAAACCTCGTAAATAATTTCAAGAGTTTTTAATTTTGCTTTGCAGTGATCACAAGCACCTGTAAAAGCTCTATGTATGGAATTTCAAGTCATTTTTATTGTCTTGCTGATTATCATCACAAAATTCTGGTGAACATTTTGTAAATTAGCATTTCATGAAAGATGTTCTAATTTGATCTTGACAAAAGATTCCAAAAATACGGAAGACTTCAAAACGTTAAGTGGATAAATTTTCAAATTTTTCCCAGAAGAGGAGAAAGAGTTTAATTGAAGAGATCGAAGTAGGAGGAATGTGTGCCACTGAAAATTCAGTCAAGATAGTAAAAAAAAATTATATTCACAGTTTGAATGATAACCCGCTGTCTGCTATTTATCAAGGTACGGTACTTGCTTGTTTATCGCCATTTGTCAGAACCAATATGCTACTTGTATGCTTGCAATCTCCCTTTTTGAACCTGGTAAAAATAATCAGTGGGAAGTGTTCTGTTAGGGGGGGGAAAATCAAATTATCACCATCCACCCGACTGATGGATATGTTGAATTATGCCCCTTGGAGCTGACATGTTGCGTGAGCGCTACTCCTGCTGGTAAATTATTTGCAATCGTTGTTGGCCCCAGCGAGACTACACACACACGCGTGCGCATCCACACGGCCAAGTTGAGTTGGCCAGCGTGTGATTCACCCTGTTCATTATGCTAATTGTGGCGGGATTTCTCTGTCTTACCTTCCCTGTTTTTTTAAATGCTGGGTCCCTGATAACTTAGGCCCTGCCAGGCTCTCTGAGCGATTGTTGCTTGGGATCGAAAATGACATGTGTAAACGTAATATCCCTATCTATGACAGCCAATCGTACCGTCTCTCTTTCACTCAATCCACTTTCTAATAACTACAAAATATGAGGACGATAAAATGACAATTGTATCTCAAACATGAGTGCTCATTTCGTCGTATATCTGACGAACCAGCAAATCAACCATTTTGGTGATTTTCAGATTTTATCTCCAGAACTGACGAATAGGTTTGACAGCTGTATTCAAACAAAGTATTGCTCATAGAACCATGACTACAAAGTAGGAAATGATTTCAAAGACCAATTTTGTATCGTATATACACAAGAGATCAAAAGAGGGTTGAATTAAATCTAAAAAATGGGCACGCAATAACAGCTTAACTGAAAACATGTTTTTCTCGAAAACGGTGATATTTCATATTTGTTGGTTCGTCAGATATGCGACGATTTTTTTTCCAAACTCCAAAACGCATCTGAGATCAAACCCTACATTTAAAAACACACACATATCAGCACATCAAGTGCAAGTGAGTACTTTCAATATTCACTTCCACGAGTTGCTTTCAGCATCATACAATACAAACCAAAGTATTAAATTTTAAATTGAAATTGAAAAATGTGCATATTACACAAACGTACACGTACTTCTCATGCATAAATTCCTACTGAATTAATAATTTCCGGCCCAGTGATAAAAATCAATGACTGTGAACGAATGATCAGCTCTCCATTATTTATTTTGCATGGAGGAAAGACCACACAAATGAGTATATTTTACTGACTAACTGAACTGCTGGGAATAGACTTAAAAGACCACAAAAAAAAAACCAATGAGATTTGGAGGTCATATTTTATATTTATGCCGTGGCAGACAAGGGGATGGAAGTCCAGTAATTTGACAAACTCGCGCCACATTTGTGGGGTTTGAGTTTCCAAGACGATTGTAGTGCATGCCGTCTGCGCGGGGGGGGGGGAGATAGGTGGTGATTGATAGTTTGGATCTGCATGAATCGCTTGCGCAAGCAACAACCATACAGCCCCGGCCCCGGGTCCCGCCATAATTTCTCAAAGTGGCTGGGCCCACTATGAGCTGATTTCTCAGCGTGCCTGAGTGTGTGTTATGATGTGTGCGTGCCAGTGAGCATCTGTAAAGAGGAGGGGGGGAAGGGAGCATTATGCCGGAGAATGTCTGTCAAACGGAAACCAGGACACAATAGACCGGGGCTGGGTTAGGATACTGTCCAGTGATAATTGCAAAATTAGGGACTGAAGTGGACCTTATCAATTATACATGCAAATTACGTGTTGGTAGTGTGAATCGATTTGGTTTTCCAAATTACTGGTAGCCTATTTTTTTTTACACAAAGAAAGCTGAATATAGAGGGGCAAATAAAACACCATGGAAAGCCTTTCCTTACAGTGACTGCTTGAAAAGGAGAGACTAAAATTAGCACACTTTCATCTGAGTCTGTTTTAGAAATAAAATATCAGAAGCAAATTTCTGTTTTCCATAATGACAGAAAAAAAAAATGCGTTACACTCGGAGTGAGGCCTTACACTATGCAAAAACTCAATTCCTGAGAATGTACATCTTTGTTTGTTGAAAAGGTTCATTAATTTTTAAGACAGACAATCCATATTGCTCTGTAATAAAAATATCTTGGCAGCTAAAAGGTTATCGGCTGACAGACATGGAATTCTAATGCACTGCAGGACAGCAGATTATTATCTTGGGGTGCTTGAACGAACCATGGAAAGCGAGGAGGGCGGCAACGGGGAGAAAAAAAAATTAGGAGAAATTGTGTGTTGCGAGCTGTCCCAGAAACTGCTACTCCAAGTACATCTTCTTGCCAATGGGCCCTGGGGCATTGAGCCGAGCCACTCAAGAGCGCTGCGTTAACGGGCAGTGCGGGAACGACCTAACCGAGTGCAGCCCAACGAAATCACCAAATGTCATCGGGATTGTATGTCATGTAACTTCATTAGCTCCTGGGAGAGGAGCAATGGAACTCGAAGCCTCCCATGGCAAGTTCCATCTTCAAGAAAACCAAACGACTATCTCTTCCCCCTCTTTTTTGGCCCCCCCCAACCACCAGCCTTCCGATCTTCTTCGTAAAAGGTTACAGGTCGGACTGATTTGATTTGTGCTAATTCGGGGAGGGACAGGCGGCAAGCACGTTGCATACAACGCCACGGGAGACGTATCATCTGACCGGTGAGCTTTTCAGCGATCTTGACGTAAGGTGTGAACTAAGCATGTAACTTGATGTTGTTTTTTTTTTTTTCATTTTTTAGGGGGGGGTATACATCCATCAGAACAAACCCAAGTCCAGGCTTTTAAAATGTGGCCTTTTCTTTCGACTGCCTTTTTGCAATGTAAGTAATTTATCAGAATGTATTACAGCCCCCATGTGCTGTATTTTTGAAATTGAATTATAAACAGATTGGGAATTGTAAAATGAGCCTCCAGAGAATTTGTCCGACTCTCCCTCGATGCTTTCTGAGAGCTGTAAGCAACCGGTCTCTGACTGGGTGACGGGTCTGTCCATGTGAAATGGGGGCCCCAGAAAAAAACAGAAGCTTGATAAATTACGTGCAGGGCTTTTTTGCCATTTACGACAAATTCTGCCTTCTGCACGGGGCTGAGCATGAGAAAACTGCCACAATAAAAATATGGTGCTTTTTGGAGATAGGTTGGTTGGAAAATAAGCCAGGAACGAATAAGTGAACTCACAAATTGACTACTGCTCTAAAGGGGCAGCTGTATTTTATTCTTGTTAGCAAAGTCTCATTTCAATTTAATCAAGACAGACCCATTCCAGTAGTACGCATCCCCCCCCCGGAGAACAAATGACACGGCTGCAGAAAATATCAAAAAGGTAATTCTTTAGTTGAACCTCAGCCATCTTTGAATATCCTGTGAAAAAGAATAAACCGTCCAAATTCACAAACATAATGGGCAACACGAAACACTGGTTATTTCAGATTACAAAGACGAAATCAACGGCCATTACATCAGCCGTTCATGCCAGTCTCCTGCCTGAACAAACAAGAGGCCCTCATGATGTCTGTTTTCTTTCGAAGGGGAGGGCAAGAAAAGATACATGGATTTCTGAAAAAGAGCAAAAGAGACAAGGGGGGGGTGCCTAAACAGCACAGCCAGCAAACATTGAGAGTGAGTTAGAAATTACTCCGTTCAGAAGCCATTATGTGGTGGCCTAGAATGTGACAATCAACAATGACCGATTTTGTGGACAAACTGGGACACCAGTGGGAGGTGTTACCAGTACATACCACTGCGGGGACAATGCTGACCACAGGTGTAATGAGGGACTCAAGACCAGAAAATGGATTTTAGAGACTTAAAATGTCACATCAATGGTGAACACCACATGTAGATTGGCACGATGCTGGCTTGCTCGTAAGATCAATCCACTAATTGAATCAACAAATTCTTAGACATCAAATAGCACGAATGGCATCTCGTGCACAAAATAACATCACAAAATGTGGGCAGTTGTTATAAATTGAGACAACTGAGGAGCTCCCCTTTTAGCAGTGAGTTCATAACCAAACCTCAACACAGAAAAGTGTCTAATTTTTGCGGGATTTTGGACAGAGGAGCACCGCCTGAAAATGGACAAATTTTCCAAATAAATATAAACGCAAACACAATCAGCAAAGAGAACTATGGCAACTTTCCTTGAAAAGCAGAACTCTTTTGCCGAAATATGAAAATATTGAGGGGAAAAAAAAGACCAACAGCTCTGGCTCCATCTGCTGAGCAGTTACCGCGGCAGCCAAATCGACAGCTTGCCTCACACAAAGCCAGCAAAGCTCGGCAGGTCTCAGATGGCCTCTGAGCGCAACCTGTCACACTCCAATGACTCTTCCAAATCACTCCAACATCCCTCAACCGTACAATCAATAAAACCCCACCTCTCACCTGACACCAATGGTCTGATCCTTTGTGTTTCAAAACATCGGCTAATGACAAACTTACAATCCTACGCCATGTAGTAATTTTTATTCACCAAACAGATTCTTGGAGACTTTGAAAAAGTCATTTAATGTACACAATGTTTTGCTAATGGGCTCCTCCTGGAAGGTTGGATATTGTCTGGAATAGTCCATTCTGGGTGACGACGACCAGAGTGATACAGACTGAATGGAAAAAGAAACCAATGGATCATTCCCAGGAGGCAGGAGGTCACTGGGCCATCTGTAAATAAGGGATCCTTATATCCCTGATCCTAATCACGTGAGGGAATAATGCCAAGATTTATTTTTCTTGACAGCAATATTCACAGAAGAAATGTAACTGCTTATGTCGCAAACACCGTTCCCCTTTAACACCACGTCATTAAAAAGGCTATTTTATTTTTTCCCCCAGAAACATCAAACACACCCAATAAGAGAGCGAGAAAAAAAAAAAATTAAATATGGATTGCGATGAAAATAAAATGAAGCGATTCTTACTGTACTCAACATGCACCGTGGAGCACACTACGTGTAAGTATGCCAAACCTGTGAATAAATTCAACCTAATTCTTTGAATGTTGAATTATGCAAGCTTGACACTGTTTGCTTCCCACAGCAGGTACATGAAAAGCGAATCTAGTGTCAACAGAGAAAAATGAATAATCAATAATACTCAGAAATAATAAGCTATTTGTCCCGCTATGGCTTAGGCTCGTTACAATAGAGATGCATGTGTTTCGGACCATTATGGAGAAAAGACAGAATGCCGTGTGTGCCAATACAGCGGGAAGACTTCATTTCAGCAACCAGATACATAAGGGTTCACTTAAATGTCACAATCAAGTGTTAACTACCGTGCTTGCATTAATCTATGTAGCAACAAGATTTTCTGATGAACAACTTGTCTTGTGGACAAGAAGATACCAGTTATGTGATTTGTTAAACTACTTTTCTTTGAAGGAAAACTTGAGGCAAGCTCACAGGCTGGGCAAGCATTTGAGGTCCAGAACATTAATGTGCATTTAAACTGGGTTTAGAAAACAAACAATCCTGGAGTCAAAGTTCTGGAGGACAAGGCTTCTACCTTTAAGCAACAGGGTTTCTCAGTTGCACACTGCCTTTCTGAGTGCTTGTTTCGACAGGAAGGAAAAAAAAATTGCAGCCAGCCTTTCACAGAATCTGGATCACAAAGTAATTAATTGCTGATCCAACTTGACCAATTATTCTGTGTCTGCTGGGCACGTTTGGAGAGGGAACGAGAGAGAGAGAGAGAGACAGACAGAGAGACCGGGAGGTGAAAACGAGGGAAAGAGAGAGGGGATTGGGTGCAGCGCATCGCTCACTTGCTCCCTCCGCATGAGAACCTCAAACCCCCCTTGGCAAAAATCAATTCACGGGCCACTGCTCAAAGACACGTTAATAATGACATCAGGGGAAAGGTAGATTAAGAAAATGGGGGTGAATATCGGGGGAAAAAATAAAATCCTCGAAAACACAAGATGATGGACGGAGAGAGAGAGAGTGGGAAAAAAAATGGGGGTGTGGACCTGGGAGAACTGACAAGAAAAATTTTTTTTTTCCATAATATAATCCTTGGAATACCCTCGGATGGGTTATTGCCCGCTTGCAGCTTGTTTGTTGGCCCATTCCTATTTTGCTCTTCAATTACACACTCCCCACTGCAAGGGTAAAAATTGGCTAAACAGTTGTTATTTTTATCCCACCTTCTCGGGTCTGGGGGGGGTCGATTCTCCCATATACACCTTAGGATGGAGTGGAAACAGAGATGCTCCCTGTTTAGCCCTGGGTACGAGGACTAAATAACCTTGCTGGATTTCACCAGGATCCAGCTTTGGTGGTGATGGGCCACCTCAGCGGTGACTGTCCAGTTAATTGCGTCTTGATCAAGGTTTCTCCAATGACTTCTGATATTTGCTCCCGCGATTTTCTAATATGTGGGAGGATGTGACGATGGGCAAGGTTATGCTGTCATCAATTTAATCACCGTTAGGGATAATTGGCTGACCATTGTGTTCACTTCTTCCTTCAGTGTACTTCCCAATATTTGTTCAACAACCTAATAATGCCATTGAAGCTCATTATGCCACATGGAGCAAGGACATCAGGAACGATTTCCTAAAACCATTTTTCTCTTTACAAATTTTTTTGTCATAGCCAGGTGAATTTGTATTTTTTTTCACTCTAAACCAAAGTGACTTTGCTTTTTATCAGAGGTCATGTTGACAAATATAAATTAGTTGCTACAATGTCACACCTCATTTGGAGTGACGTCAGTGTTTAGTTATGTTATCAGATGACATTTCTCCAACTGATGTGAAGGAATTCTGTCGCAATGAGGAAATCAAACTGGCACAAGAGGTCTTTACCTTGTTGGTTTTTTTTTAATGGCGCTTGATAACATTAGACACGCACGGACATTCAGAAAAAAGGTCAACTTTTTATCTTATCAAACAAGAGCAGAACGGACATGTTTATTTTGGCACCTTGAATAAACTTTCATCTGTTTACATCTTTGGCTAAATTAGTGACAAGAAGAACGACACAATGATTCACAATGTGCACAGTTTTGCCCACAAAGAACAGAGTTTTGGTGAAACTAACAATGCACATGAGCAGTGTCCAGTCAGCGATCTGATCATCTTTTTTAAGGCAACAAATGGCATATAAAATGGCCAAAACTAAACATAAATAGGGCTATACACCAATAGGCTTCTTTTCAAAAAGCTGCAGAAAAAATCCAGAAAACCAAGAAAACATTAGATCCAACTAACTCACAAACAGACTTGTTATCTGAAAATCCTTCATGCTAGATCCTTTCCAAAACTTTCACTGGCAAAAGTTAATTTTTTTTCGTCCAGAAACAATATGACCATCACCATCCTTGACTTGCCAGCAGAAGTCAGGCTTCTTGCAACCAGATACCCTGAAGGCTGAGCCCCAACATCTGACCTCTTTCCCCTAGCCTCTGCTCTCCCAACATTTGCGGTTTTCTCCACAGGCAGCATTGTGAACCCCCCCCCACAAAAACAACAGAGAGCAGAACAAGTTCAACAGTAAAACCGGTTCCCCTGCTGACTTTTACACACTATCTCTATCCACAACAGCCTTTTCCCTGGTGCCTTTCGGCTTCCGTCAGTTGGAATTCTGAACTTTCCAACCGACCCCAGGAATATCCCTCAGGGGACAAAGTGCCTTATCCTCTGGAATTTCAGTCATTCTTTATTCTCCGCTAATTTCATTTTTTTCCCCCTTCTCTCTCTCCTGTCTGCCGACTACACCTCCACCCCATCTTGGTCGGTGGAACTGAAATAGGAACAGGGGACATGGAACTAGCCTTGAGTTGGCTGGGGTCCCAGGGGCATCTGCTCTGAGGCAGTGTTACAAGAGATTTCAGAGGCCCATCGAGGTCAATTCCAAAGCGTCGGTGTCATGTTTCTGGGAGACTTTCAGTCACCAAACAAGAATTCTGGAGTTTCAGGAACTTCTGAGCCACCGACATCCAACCTATAAACTAAATAGGCCTGTCACTCCATCAACTCTGCTTGATGAAAAGCTGCTAAAAAAGTCTTCTGCAACATAGGCTGTTGCTACTTTGGAAAGACAATTTCACATTCCAGTGAAGCAATTCCCTTTTGACCATGGCATACATGTATCTAAAGAATAATGAAGCAAATAAACATGCAGAAGAACCCTGAAAAAAGTACCACTGTAAAAAAAAAAAAAAAAAAAGCACATGAGAGAGTCTCTTTTAGCGATTCATGCAGCCAGGCAAGGGCATTGATTAATTCCACCATGATTGGATTTCCAATTACAGAGGGGGCAATTCACAGCTCATTACAAACACCAATAGAGTCAATGATGAATAATAAACTGAACCAAATGACTTGTTTGCCCTTTTTTGATATCTCAAGGTCTCTAATGTTTATCAACAGGGGGATTCACAACAAACAAGATGAAGATTACAGCTTCTAGTCTCGGATACTTTTATTAACTATTTTTGCATCAATTTCCAGCGACCACACTTACACACTTCCAGCCCGTTCTTTGGAAAGAAAACCCATGTATTTCCAGTTGCTGTGAGCTGGTCAAACCGTAGCAGGTTTCCATCTGACATGTCACTTTTATCCCTTTAACTATTCCTTTTTGGCATGAATTACCGGTGACAATCCACTACATCACACTCTTGGTCAAAATTTCTATCATTGCTCTGTAATCTTATCCCCCCAGTCAATTTCAATTTCATGCTCTCACTGTCTGTAGATTTTAATATTCCGCGGCCAAATCGCACAGGTCGGCAAACCCATCGGTTGCTGACTAACAGTACACGTACACGTATGTAAATAAACTGAAATAAAATTTAACATCCCTTTACATTTAATGTTGTGGAATGCGCAACTGAATTTAAAAAGTGGTACAGCCTCTCCAGATAACTTTCCAAGGGCTAATACACTCGATGTTTTACGGGCAAATGTAAATTTACATTCTCAAGCGCAATCCAGACAACAGAAATGCATATAATCTTTTATTTCAATGCTTGAACAATCAAAAGAGTGACGTCTCACTCCATCCTAGTCTAACATTCACATTCCAAATACACGTATCTTGACCGTAGTTGTCATGAGAATTTCTGGGCGGAAAGGCTGTCATCTCCACGATGACGGTGAACATTTTCTTCTCAAAACTGGCATCGCAGAATGGATCGGTGCAACCTAGTATTTAAAATGTAGTTTCAGTTTAATTTGGATTTGGACTTGAAGTGAAATTGACCTGTTTTTGCTTCGTTGAAGTATTTTTCCAGGTCTTTTTCTTGATGTTATGGCTACTGCACAAACCTGAGAAGGCAGCACAGGTTATTTTAGATGTACGATTGGTGGCTGTATTCTTGGAGCAAACCATGCACAGAGCACATGCATTATGCAAAACAATTCCAGTAATGAGCTGGGAATCTGCCCCCAGTAATGTGTTCCAAATCAGCCGCCCTTTCAAGGACAAGGGAGAGAAACCATTTGTGTGTGCGTTCATTCCAGTTGGAGGGTAACCTATCTACACGTATGGTCAATTGGCATGAAGCGGGTTTATGACGTTCCGTTTAACATTTCTGTGGTTGACTATACAATATTCAATTTACAGTGAAAAATAATTCAAATCTGAGCATTTTCAATTATGTATGATTTTTCCTCTAACATACAAATACCCCAACTTTGATGAACTTCGAAGAAATTAATTTGACAATTTAATTTCCAGTTTTCATAAAAATCCAATTCCTTTCTCCAGTTGAAATAATAAATAAATAAGAGTGTGTTTAGTTCCGACACAGTCATGGCGCTCGCATACATCTAGCCTATTTGTAATTTGTAATCATACGATCAGACAGGATTTTTTAATTGATTACCTATTTAACACTATTGGGGGGGAAAATATGTGAACTCAGTGGCCCACAAGCAGCCTCATCCTTGATATGTAAATATACCCAGATTGTACACACAGCCTTATCAATATCACATAATGCCGGGGTCAATATGTTACACTGGGCGCTAATACAAAGTGCATGTACATGTACATGTGCATCAACATTAATAAGCCAGATTGTTATCTGCCGACTGACACCCCCTTCCACTCAATGGAACAGGCCATCAATCAAGGCACAGCCAATTTTGACCTTTGAAGCCAAACAGGAGAGGCTGGGTGCAATGAATATTCATGAACTGATCCTCCAATGCCTCCTGGATCCCTGGTATGTGCGCTTGTTTCTTTGTTGAGGGCTTTTTTAAAGGGGCAGCGGAAGGCCATGGGCTTTAAAGGAGCCTACCAAATGTAAAAGAAACATTTTGAGAGCTGTTTTCTGAAGAAAAAAAAAATCTCACATGCTAAATCTGAACAGAAATTTGGTTTCATTACACCATTTGCTGCCAACATTTAAGAATTAAAAAGTGCCCATGAAACTGAAATTTAAAATCAAAATACAGGGCTAATCAATGCAAGAACAGAAATTCCTTAGAACAATTTTAATGATTTGAACAAAACACCAAGAACCAATTAACTCCCACAAAAACAACAAACAAACAAACAAAACCACCGATTCTCTGGATGTTTTCCAACACTCTTTGAAGGGAAGAATGGATAAGAATTCGAATCAGATAATGACAGGCTTCGGGACGATACAGACGATCAGTGTACAATCGTCCACAACAAATGATAACATCCAGCACAATGGTTCGTACCTTCCTACTGCCATAAATCTCAACAGTTGCGGGGGAACTTACCTACTAGGATTAATAAAAAGATACCTGACCTACAACAAATACAACGGAGAGAGAGAGAAAGAGCCCAACACTTGTTTGGTACACCATGGCCTGAAAAGAAGTTACAACCGGGGGCTGTGTATGCATTAGAATTTACAAGATGGAAGGACTCGATAAAAGATGAAAGAGGTTGCTAAGGGGTAGGTGGAGTGCCCGGGCTTGCAAAAGTTGGCCGAGTTGGGCCGGGATTATCTGAGGGAAGCTTGTGGGGCAGTGCCCGGCCAAATAGTTTGCCCAGAACCAGGGACTGGGAAAAAGAAAGGCAGAAAAATAAGATCGGTGTATTCTCGAGGGCAAACATGTACTGCAGTGTGCTGTCAGAGGCCTGAACCCACTGTGCAAAGAGTTAACACACCAAGACATATCTACATAATGTGACTTGGAACTGATTCATCAGAAAGATCTCTATCAGTTATTCCTGTTGCTGGCGGCATTATGACGAGGGTGGTTCAGTCTTTCAAGAACCCCCCCAACTAAGAAGGAAGCAAGAAAGGAAATGCTCAACGGTAACACCATGCTGTTATTTTGTCATAAACAGTAGCAATAATGCGATCATGTGAAATCAACCACGACAAAAATAACACCCAAGTGCCAAATGCCGTCCTGTCGATGGTACTGTTTTTTTTTAAAGTACATGTAGGTCCCTCCATGATGTGCACATAGCCTAAGATTGTGCCCCAAAGGCGTAATGCTTGCAGCAATGGTAGTACTGCTGCAAATCTGAAAAGGTCAATGGAGGAATCAAGTCTACTTTCTTCCTTTTAGAATTATCCATGAGCCGCGGGGGGGGGGGGGGAGGGGGAATCTACCAGGGCATATTGATAAGGTTTCAAGCACAGATTTTGTGGCTTCTAATCTGCCTCTAAAATATCGGATGATACAGGAATTGTCCAGAAAGTGTCCGGATAGGTTGAGTTTGCATCAGGAATCCGTCCGGGGAACCGCAGCTCCAATTCAATTTCTGGCTTTGCGTTTAAGCAAGGGCGGGCAACCCAAGGTGCTCTGGGACTTGCAACCCCGTGGTCATCGCATCAAGGAGAAGTTGGCTCTCATGGAGACAGTTTCAGTCAGTTGCTACATGTAGGCCATCATTCTCCCCTCAGTGATGCGAGGATTGGATTTTTGTAGAAAAAAAGCACCGATAAATACACGTACACTGTCAATACAAGCCAGACCTTTTTTCCTGATGACACTGATTTCAGATGTAATTTGTCATTATGATTACAAATTTTTAAAAACATACTTACTTCTTGATGGAAAGGAGTAATAAACATCACTGAAAAAAAAAAGAGCTTCAGTATGATTTTTAACAATGCGTCTATTTCCTGGAGCTCTTTTTTTTTATTCAGAGGGAAACTGTGTACACAGCAGTGATAGTTTCTGATATTGTTTGTACATGTCACCGGCCCACACGAACTTGTAACAGATGGCTGGGACTAAATAGAGGCTGAGAGGGTAGCTGATATGTTGAGTGAACGTCCGACAGTATCCACATTTTGAAAATATGGTATTTACATTAAAGAGCCAAATAAAATTTTTCACCCCAAAAAATTGACCTGGGTCGAAGAAAAGGGTTGATGGGTTTTCTGTACCGATTAACATTTGGAGGTTGACATCTGTGCTTGAATTTCTGGAATTTCAAGAAGCCGAGGAATCGCTACAAAGCAACGAACACAATTATCCTGCCTTTAAGATTAAAAACCAGCTGGAAATAATCCCCACGTCAATAGGAGAGGCATATTTCTCCCCTGGGGTGATGCCGTTGCGATGTCATGGCATTATGTGTATCACGTCATAACGTCGGTCACCAGGGAAAAAAGTGCGGTGAATTCCAGTCGGTGGGTTCTGCGTATAAATCCCCGGCAACAGACCACAAAAATGTTGAAAGGCTAAATATTTCAAACCGGTAGGACATAAATGTAAATGCCCCTTCAAGTAAAAAAAAAAAAAAAAACAAAAACAAGAAACTTCCTTTACAGTCAAACGCAAAGAACCATTGCAATACAGTAGTGAGTTTTGTGCAAGTGTGAGATCTACTTCACGGCACACCAATATGTGCACAATTCTAGCCTGTTGTAGTTATTTGTAACACACTGAGCTATTCTGGCCATAGATGTTCATTCTACAAATATCCTGGTAAATACACCATTATGGGACTGCTTTCGAATCTGTACCTACCATTGTAACAAACTTAACCCCATCCCAGCCAATCAACCGACAACGGCACATATCTTCCAAGAGACAAAGTGTGAACATACATGTGCACGTACACCCCTTGCTGAGAAGCTGTGAAATACAGTGTTTACTTTTCTGTATCAATCCAAAATATTGCCAAAATAAATAACAAGGCTTCTTAGTATTTGGATTACGCTATTTGAGTAAAAGTCTGAGTACACTAGTCTGCCATAAAAATACAACTCGAATATTCTATGAAAAAGGAAAAAGAAAAAAAAATGAAATGAATAGGATTTTCGAAGTTGAAGAAACACACCTTCTTTTCTCCGTGTCCACCACGGTATATTCAACACTGAGGTGTTGTAACGGCCAAAGGGGCAAAAATAGATGAATCTCTCTTTCCCCTTCACTTCACCGTCTGAATTTATGCGAATTAATTAGCCTTTTGCTCTGGCCTGTGAGGCCAGGAAGATATAAAAACAAAAAAAGGCGGGGGGGGGGGAAGAGGGACGAAGGAAGGGAGACGGAAAAAAAAGCGCCAATCATGCACACTTCAGTCGAGTTTACGAATGACTTGACCCGAAACCCCCAAAATATCAACTGAATATAGACTGTGCGCATGCTAACGGAGCGCCAAAACAGGGACTGAAATTGTGTGGGATGAGCGGAGGTTGTGGCTAGATATGACAAGTGCTTGAACTATGTACTAAGCCCCGCACGGTCTGTTGTCTCATGAGGAATTTTCTGCCGTCTTCCCCCCATCATATTGGCAATCAGTGGCGGGGAAGCAAGAAATCACTGGATAGGTCATGACTCGACTAGACACTTCCACTGCACATGGATATTGACAAACAGACATTCTATTAAATAAGCCAAACAGCTGATAAAGAGGGACAGGGCTTAAAAAACCCCACCAAGTGAAAATATCAGTGTACACGCATCTTCAATTGAGCTCAAATAAACTGAAAAAATTTGAATATTTCTGCAAATTTGGGTCCCCCCATGACAAAACCTGAAATTATTTAATTCCTGTTCCAACTCTGCAGGTCTACAATGCACAATGGAAATCCTTCCACGCTATCTCTTAAACTACTGGTATTAAAACTCAGGCCAAAAAAAAAAATAAAGTACAGCCTCTATCTCTGCTTTTCACAAAGGCCAATTCAATATCTGCTAAACCCTAAGAAACCATTCAACACTAGTTGTCTCCGTTGCTACAATCTCTCTCCCCCCCAGCCCTCTCGGCCTTTTAGCTTTGGCAAGGACGACTTCTTTTTACACCGAGGTCCTTCAAAACCTCCTCCCTTTAACGAGATTAGCATCTCCTCCCCCCTCTCCACAACACACAATAATGCTGAATGCCCAACAACAACATCAGGAACCTGACCAGAGGAAGACCAGGCCTGAATTTATACAGCTTCTCCAAAAAAAAAATGGCCGCACCGTTGAGGACAATGCTGTTTTGACAGGGACGGTTATATTGCCCTTGTTGGTACAGCTCTTGAAACTTGTTTTTCGAGGCTTAGATATAACTTAGGTTTACCGTGTGTGCTCTTAGTGGAACAATTTGTTTTGAATATCCGTATGCATTTGACACTTAAAAGAATTTATGTGTAGACTTTGCCTCAAGACGTACATGTATATCAATTGAACTCGATAGAACTGCAGAAGTACAATGTCTAAAAACAAACCAACAGTTCAAAACCAAATCAATTACGAAATTCCAGTCCAGGGTAATCCCTTTGATGTTGATGCTCAGTTCTTGTCAACTACTTAATCTTGCCGTGGAGTGAGATTTCCACAATCCCTTCCACCACATCACAAAGTGAAAGTTCATAACGAGGCCTCGCTGACTCAGACTGACTCGCGCTTGGAATCAGCAAGGAGGTTCATCTTACAGGTGGTTGCTGGATGGGCCACTTCTCCTTTGTCTGGTGTGCACAAACAGCAAGAATTGACTCTCATCCTGGGAGAGGACACAGGTACACGAGCTATAAAGGAACTTTCTATCTAAAAACACAGGACCTTCAAAAAAGGAGGCAGAAGTACGCATATGATTTCTTTATATTAGTATCATTTCCATAATTGCCTGCTCGCTCAGAGATTGCTTGCTCAGAGTGTTTTTGAAACCCTGAGGAAATGTGAGTTGAGCTTAATATGACAATAAAGTTGAACTTTGAAGGTTTTTCTTGGGGCAGTCACTGAGGTTTACAAATCATCTGCAAATCTCATCGATGAAGTGACGAAAGCAAACATGATTCATGATTACTCAGATCATTACTATTTTCACAAAATCGCCAAGGTGAATTGGGACTTGGCAACTGGCACTACCAGTCCACGCCAAACACATTAGATTCTACTAAACTGACTGGTGACTGATACCGAGTCCCTTTGGCATCCAGTGAACGCGTTTTCATGGCTGCAGGACGAGCTAAGTGGTTTTCCACCTCCACGTTAAATGATAATCATGTACATAAACAATAATAGACACATTTCCCAACATCCTGGTTCAAGGTTATGTTTGTCGCACAGGATGCCGATAATGTTTGCCGGGATCTATGTTATAAAGTGACAAACAATCCAAACAACAGGTTCGAAGTGAACAGAGAAGCGATTCTCCTTAAGAGCCCATGCTTCAGGCTCTGACTGCATCATCACTTTTGCTGAGAAAGCCAAAGCTCTCGCCTACCTGAGAACTTTCTTACCCTTAAAAATCTGAACTCAAGGGGCATGTTTGGCAAGGAATATTCTTAAATGATCACAAACCCTCCAAAGGGCAGGAAACCAAACACCCGTTCTCTACATTAACAGCTTTCATGAGGGAAACCCACGTAATACTGGCTTCCACAATCCTGCAAAATCCCCCTCCAAAACCTCCTCAAGAATTCAGGAGGATCTTGGGAGGTTGCCATAGTAACCACCTTAGAATCCATTCCCTGGTCTTGTAGTGTTTTGATTGGCTCATGCTTTGAACCTGCATGGTCGGTTAAACGTCCCCACTTTGTACGAATATTGCGACCTTATCATCAAATGAATAAAAGGGAGGATGTTCCAAGTTTGAAACGTTGTCAAGCAGTTAAGCTAACACTACTTTTTATAAGTCATGATCAATTTTCCACAAATTTGTGAATATGATCAATCCGCTCCGAGTGGAACAAAAGAGGGCGTATTTTCTTTGGTACTCACCGCATAAGCACACCATGGGTCATGCAAGTATATGCGCGTTTGACGCAGAGCACGCCGAGAACGTGTAACTAATTTAGTCCGGCTTGTATGGTCTTTGCGCACACACAGAACGCGCACAAGAACCCACTTGTAACAACCTGTCTTTCTTTTGCCAATTGGGGGTGCACTTCAGCTCGGGACAGATTTAACTGCTATTCAAAATTGGGAAAATGTGAACCTTGAGAGTTCAAATTCTAGAGAAATATTTTACCCACAAATACATGCAATCTTCAACTCCAATACATCATGCCTTTCTAAAAACAAAAGTATCCAAAATTATTACAGCAGCCTCTCCCAATGCAGTCCAATCATTTCACTCCATATTTCATACTATTTCATACCATTCCAATCTACTTTTTCATCCCCTAATTTTTTTCAAAGTAACCCTCCTCCCCCACTTCCGCTGGGGGGGGGGGCAGAGGAAGTGCCAAGCCACCCACCTTGCTTTATTATGTTCCACAGCAAATAGTGCCTAGTCCTTTGGTTTATGATCTTCCTGGGGTTAGGCATAAAATAGTTGTGGTAGACAAAGGAGGTGAGAATATTCCCTCAGGCTGTGATGCCAGATAAACCTCCCCTTAACAAGAATGAATCCCTCGGGTCTGTCACAGACTATCAAAGATTATGGCCTGTACCACTGTGTAAAGGAGGTAGAGTCCACCTACAATGAGGGCGGGAGGATTGGCCGTGCATGTCGATTTTCTCACCACAATTGTGGGGGGCCAAGTGGGGGAAGAATATTCACGGCCTTTTTTGGTGAGCAAAACAAGGCAGTTAAAGAAAACACCAACTCAGACTGATGCGTTGGGGGATCGAGGATTACAATCTAATTTCCGTCACAATGTAACCCCCATTACGTATTGTCAGGCCTGTCCAAGACAGCCTTTATGGTATTTACTGAAAATTGTTGAAGAAATAATGTCAGACTGCCTTGTAAAATATTCTACAAAGGAGTCATACGGCTGTCTCCAATTTAGGAATGGTTCACATCTTCAATGGCTCTCACATATCTTCTGCAATCATCCTGCTTAAAATCCCTTGGATTTACATTAACTACATGTACCTCCAGTCAATTCTAAACTACTACCTCAGAAAAACAAATCCAACTGTCCCTTATAACTGGCAAAATCCCTCCAAACAAAAGGGAAATTGGTTTTCGTCCAAATGTTTATAGATGTGCTCCGGAATATCACATATTTTTTTTTTCACTCAAGCATCATTCTACTCTGTAATTCAAGAATTTCACACCAAAATGTCACACCCATAGACCTGTAAGTGCAATCAAGTCAGGGAATGTGAATAACGTTTGTCCATTAAAAGGAAACACAAGAGAGAGAAAATACTGCAAATGGAACGGAAGATTACCCACATGGGTACTGCATGACTTATGCATCACCCAGGGTATTTAAAAAAAAAACCGAGAAAATACTGAAGTGCAACTTCACCAAGGCTAACAGCGTGAAGATCAAATGTAATCTATATAAAAAGAGTTCAACACCATCTGTTGGAGGTTTTTGTTCCATGTGTTGACTTACACGTATTCGATTTCACTTCCTTTGGATCGCTGTTGAATTTCGCGACGATTATCTGTGATACCGTGTCCTAGAAAATTGTCAATTTTTGCCCTGGCTCAAGCAAGGGGGCTTTGGAATATTTGGACCAAATGGTTGCAACAGTATCTGCATTCTTTATCAGCAGTGAACCCGAATCTTGTGTTCTTGGGGTTACATTTTACTGGTTTCAGACGGGCTAGAAAAAAAGGCCCTGAAGGAAACTGGTCAAAGAAAAATATAAAAAAATTTTGGTTTTTCTTTTGACAGGCATGGAGTTTTTTCATATTTCACAGACACAAAAACTTAAAAAAAAAAAAACAAAAAAAAAACTCGGCCAACAACAAACCAAAACCAAGAAATACATAAAAACACAAAGTGGCAATACATCCTCCCCAAATAGAAATGAAGGATTCCCTCGACATCATGACACATTCTGACATATTCTCTTCCCGTCACTGCGGGGTTTACGGCGCATTAGTGAAAAACAAAAACACTGACCCTACACTTCTAAGTTCTTTAGGTATTCTGGTTTCATTCAGCATATCTAATGAGGCAATTAAAAAAAAAAGGGGGGGGGAATAAAAAAGCCAGATGTGGCGATCCAGTCAATCTAGCCTTGCCTAACCAATTCACTCAATTGTAACGCCCACGGCCCTAGGAGGAGAGAGCTACGGGCAACGGTCGACCATCGGCCGCAAACAATAGCCCCGTCGACTCTCCAAACAGTTGGGGTTCTGCATGAACACCGTCAAAACCGAAGGATCGAATAATGAAAAAAAAAAAAAAAAAGAAGGATGAGCCAAGGGTTGTGGGAAAGTGTTTGGTCTGTATTAACAACGAGAGACCGTTGATGTAACGGCGAGCTTTGCGTGCAGGGGGGCTATTGTCTTGCGCACGTGGTTGACTCGACCTGCGAACACAGTCAGCTATGTACTAGCAACGTGGACTGACAGAGGGCTTGTGTGCTATATCAGAATAATATTCTTGCTAATACTGACATGTCATTTACCGTGGGATTGCCACTAATCCCATCTCACTGGGCTGGTATTCATAATTACAGCTAATTCATTACCATCAATGCTGTATTCCCCACCGTATTATTCTTAACGGGGGAGGGTTTGTTACGTGTGAATGGTTGAGGGTAAATGACGAACTTCCTTTGTGTACATACATTGCTGAAACATTACGCTGACTGCAATCTATCAAGTTAATCAAGTGAACTTGCTTTATGTATTGCGGTGTCTAAAGTATTTTATACTTTTTGGCTCAAGTTTCAATGAAAACATCACAGCCAAACTTATTAACATTTGGAAATCAAATTACCCCCCCCTGTTCGTCAAAAAAAAACCTTTCAGAATGAGTTATAGATGGAAAAACGTATTCATTATTTGATTTAGAATCAACGTCTGACCATTTGCCATGAATTACTGATAATAAGCAGCTTAAGCTTGTTGGTCACATCTTGATTCAAGTGAAAAAGATGTGATTCTTGGAGTGGCCAATTCTTGGAAATATTTGAACATTAAATGTGAAAAAACCCTCGTACACACAAATGTAATTAGGCCATAAAAACAGTTCTCACGAGACACTTCCATGAAAAACTCAATGAACCGAGTATTCTTGGAAAACAAAGCCATCATCGGAATTATCTAGCTGACAAAAATGATGTCAACGTTGTGGAATATATGTATAGCATAATAACAGATGGTCAGTCAAAATTCAAATGGAAACTTTAGGAAGGATATATCTTTGATTTCTTTGAATATCTTTGAACTCACATTGCAACGGTTTGTTTCTTAGAAACATCAGTAGCAAGAAAACAAGTTTGTGAATGGGTCGCATTGCTGAAGGAAAAAAAAATGGCCTTCAAGGATGAATGGAAATGTCAATGACACTTTTCTGTCGATGCAGACAAGTCCAATTTGCCAGAGAATCTCTTTCACACAGTAATCAGTGAGCCAAACGTTGGACTACAGTGCATAGACTAATCATGGAGAAGGGAACAGAAATACCCATCCAGTCTCCTTATCGATGCATTTAGGGTCATCACAGCGGGTATTGGTTACACCGCCAACCCAAGGAGAGCTACCCAGGAAAGAGATAAGATCAAGACTTAATGGTCTCTGTGCGAAGATGTAGAGGTGTCTTGCTGACCTTGAGCAGTTGGAAAGGGGGGGAGGGAGGAGTGACGTAGATGCAGATTGGTTTGTGCGTCAGGCGAACTGTAAACGGCGAGCTGCGGCAACGAGCAAAGAGGTGTCGCTGAACGCTGGGACAAGGGGGGGGGATAAACAGCGACAGCACAGAAAGCCGGGGACCATTTTGAGTGTGGGTGAATGCAGGAACGTGCAAGCCAACTTAATTGAATTAGCTACCTAGAATGTCATTAGCATGATGATGTCTCACCCCAGGTATTCTTTTCCCTCTGGTCAGCGAGGGGTTGATTACCAGGAAAAGAAGCTACAGAGAACACTGAGTGTGATGAGAAGTGGTTATCATTTCTAGACAGACCAGTCTGGTGACTTTCCATGAGAAAAGGAAATGGTCAGCCTCTGAATACTCATTACTGATGTTTGCAAGCAGCCCACTTACAAATTGCAGATGAAAATTTTCCGACTTCTTTCTCGATCATGGCTGATTTCACTTGAATATAATAGAAAGGCATTGAAAACGACAAAACTTTGCTTGTACCAGTAAATCAAGTTGTCCAATAATTCTGTTGGAAATATTCAGTACAGAGTTAAGGGTTTTCTTTTTTCATGGACAAATGTTTGCTTTGATCTGTACTGCTTGTTCAGCAAGACAGAAGAGAGGGGAGCACAATTGATCTTCTCAAATCTGTCGAAATCTGCAAAACTCAAAACATTGGAGAGACTGTGTGCTTGGGTTTGTGCAGTGTTGTGGCTTTGGAGGAGTGGGGGAATTCCGTGCAGAATGGCCGCCGAGGATGGGTAGTGGTGGGTCGGAACACATACACGTACCGCCGTAGCTTGAGGTTGGCACACCTGAGGCATATGACACCTGAATCCCCAAAGTCAATCAGTCGCAACTGTAACACAGAAATCTAACAAGGACAGACTGGAACAATTCTCCTCCCCAAACTTCCACCCCCCTTCCATTTCCGTTCAACACCGACGAACTGACTGGCCTCCACCAGCTGGGAGGGGAGCTCAAGCGTAACCTGATTCCTCATTGGCCAATTTGCTGAGAGAAGTCAGGTCATGCCGGGGTCATGTCCTAGACATCCGATTACATGGCTGGCTGGCTGGCTGCCAAAACTCTCCAATTCCCCCCCCTTCACTCTCCCTCCTCAATGTTTTGTTGCTGTTGTGCTTTTCTTTCTCCTCCCCTGTCGCAGTGGCTCCACAAGCTGCCAGAATCCAGCTGTATTGTTGACAACGTTCCCTGTCAATATGCCTACACAATAGCCCCCACTGGGATACACAGGCAAGTGCCTGAATGCTACACCCTTGAAGCCAAAAAAAAAAAAAAAAAATGACCTTCGTCATCTGATCGCCAGTTCCTATAGCTGTCATTGTTCTTTTTTTTTTCTACAATCCTTTTTAAGGGCAATGCTAAAATTCAGCAAGTGCTGAAAAAAACCTCAGGAATGTCAAAAGCCCCTGCACAAAAAAAAGCGACCTCATTGAGAAAATTACTTTGTTCACAGTGGGGCAAGTTGGTTGACAATGGCAGCCAGTCAGCATAAATCAGTCATTTCATAAAAAGACAATGTGCTGCTTTTTCAGCCAAAAAATTGTGTTGCAATATCCTCAACAATTGAACAACAACCAAAAAAAATAAGCGAGTGCTCTCCTTTCTCTGTGAGAAAAGTCAGTGCTAGTTTCCGGCCAGTTTATTGAAGGCAAATTCTGAAGATAGATTCTGAATTGGCCTGCGAGTTCAAAGATCGGCCAATGAAGACCAGGTACAGATGCTACAGCAATTGCATGAAGCCCCCTCCCATTTGATTCATCCGTGAAAACGTCCTCCAGAGTTGATTTTTAGCAATGAGAATCATAGCTTATTAACCCCCCCCCTTTTTTTTAATTCAGTGACTGGAGTTTCTATTTTGGTCCACATAATCTGGAAATTATTCTAAACAGAATCATGACCCCCCTGGGAAAAGAGAGCCTACTGTCATGATCAGGAATAAAAACAACAAAAACAACCAACAAAAAAAAATTCTTGACCAATCGTTGTCATAAAAAGGAGTTCTCTTTTGACTATAATCACATCAGAAGTGTACCCAGCTGTAAAAAACAGACACACCTCAACAGAAAAAAAGGGCAGTCCTGTGTAAAAATAATCGTCTTTTACGAAAAATCTTGCTCAACGAGTATGATCTAATAAATTGATCAGATGTAAAACCAAAAGAGCAGATACAACTTGAGTTCTCTGGGGAGTTTAGCATTAAGCCAATCAGAAAGGGATTTCAACCTTATATCCATTACAAATCACCACCCATCTTATAAATAATCGCCATCATATAGTCAATAGAGGATCAACTGGATTAGGGGATTGCCTCTCACCACAGGTAAGTAATCTCTTCCTGATGCATATCTGACTCCTGGTCTGATAAAAACTCTCTCCCTCCAACTGATGAATAATCATAACAACGAGGCAGTGGTGGTGGTGGGGGGGGATGGGATTGGAACTAACAGGATTATTGGTCTGGGGGCTGTTGAGGTGTCATTGAATTTGGAGGTCACTGAGGACAGCATATGATGAGATGGGACACATTTTTTTCGGAGGTTGTTATCAGTTGCAAGTTTCAGATTTTTTCTACCCCTGACATTTTCTGGAGATTCAGGCAGGACAACTTTCAGCTGTGTTGTGGGTAATGGTGTCAGAATTTGAGACACCATTGCTTGTTCAATGATAGCTAAAATGTGCAATTTCTGGCGTGCACAACTGATCAATTTATGAGGGTTGGCAAGTTAATCTGTGATTTATTGCTTGGGATTTGTATTATTTTTTTTCACAAAATATTCAAAGTGAAAAAAAAAGAACATTTGCAACCTCGCACTGTGACCTCCTGCCAAATAATCCCTTAACATGGACATTGAAAATCGCACACCTTCAACCAAAGAATTGTATTCGCTCAAAACACCCGAAAGAATGGCTTCACAAATGCTGTACAAATTAGGAACTTGTATCATGAATTATGCACCATTCTATCCAGAATAATAGACACAGAACAGTTGTACGGCTCCACTGTCACCCAAACTACTGTAGCAGACAAAAGTGCATACATTCGTGTACACATAGATATTGATCCATTAGCATTCCTGACCTAACAGCCAAATGCCCTCGTCAAATGAGACATGAAACAGCCACAGGGTCCATGTAATCGCATCAGTGCAATCACTCTCACATTATTGGCACATGATAATCTGATGCCGATAAATGGGAGGTGCACTGCAGTACACGCCGATGGACGGCGCACGAAACAGTTGTTGAATTCCAACAAGCCGGCAGAGTAAACAATGGTGTGGGCATATCAATTTATCTAATTCTGGTGAAGTGACGCATGTAATATCATGCATGTACAGCTCTGACGTCATTAACTGCTCCAACTACCTGGCCAGGTTTACACAAATTCTCCCTCAACTGTAAATAAATATGTCAGCGCTTTTTTTTCCCCTCTTGCATTGCTCATAGATCTCAAAACACTATTCAAACATTTGCACTTGCTCTCCGAGAAAATTACCAGCTTATTTGATTCCTAAACTTCTTTATCCTTAAGCTGACAACTACTTAAATTACTTTACAGGTACATCAACTTTTTTTTTCTGAACAGTCAGTCTAGACTCTGGAGTCTTGAGTTTTCTTTCTTTCTTTTTCAGATGTCTTTCAAAATTTATAAAATGCGAAAGATGAGTGATGTTTTTTCCCCTGGGTGGGTTAACTAATTTTCGGACACATTCTCTCAACCCCTTTGAGAACCTAGGCAGCTACATGTATTTGAACATTAGTCGGCATTTTCTTTGGCAGAACACTTGTTTGAGCGGGAAGGTCGTTGCTACCCTGAAGATGACTGACGCACTGACTCTTGCTTGACCACTTGTAATGCGACAATTATAAATAGCTTGTTTTTATCAGCGGGACGCCTTGACTGAGCTAATTTTGTTACGTGTTTTTGTCAACGGTTTACAGTTATGATCCGGAGACCTCGCTCAAGTTTGTGTCGCACTTATTATTAGACAGGTTATTCTGCGTTGTCGCGACAGACCGATGTGATGGCTGACAGTCAGATGTCTCAGGTATGCAGTGGCTGGATAAATGGCGAGTACATGTATGTTATGCATGCTACTGCGACCCAACCTACTTTGCTGTGCTGCTTTCATCTAATCAGAGACGACTGGCTGTTGTGCCAGCTCATGCTCTGAAACTGATAATTGACGCCTCTGTGAATGGCCGCCCTGCTAATCCCCAAGTGCGGGGATCACCCAAAAAAAAAAGGGGGGGGGAAAGGTAGGATTTCCTGAAACAGTCCATTCGTGAATGAATCACAGGTACAGAGAGCCAGGAAGTGGGAAGACAGACAACTACACAAGGCCTGTCCCTTGCAGCCCAAACCACCCATCATCGTCAAATTGCGCCCCCCTCAACTGAAGCGAGGACGCAAGTAGCATCGACTCGTCCCAACAGGAAATTTGTTTAGGGGGGGATTGTATAAGTACGCATGCACAATTAGTAACAGTTCTGGTCCGTTCGACACTTTGACAGCGATCAACTTTTTCAAAGCTGTGACTTTTTGATACAACGGTGCCCCATAAATTAAAGTCAGTACAAACTTTGCTCTCCCAGCCAAACCATTCAGTGGCTAAAGATATTTCTCAAAGCAAGACCTCAAAACCACAACGTCTTTGACTTGACATATTTTGTGCGCATTCTGTAGAAAACTGTACACGCGTTAACATTCCTTGAAAAGTGTATCCGACAGTCCAATTTCTTCTTCTTATGAACAGTAAAGGGTTCATGCATTAAAAGTCGCCAGTACTTTCCCCCTACACCCTACCCTCCTGCTTGTCTCCCCACCCCTCCCCCCCCCAGTGCTTGCTGAGCACTGGGATTTGGGGAAGCAGTCCGCATCATAAATAACTCATCTCTTGTCTGCACTTGGCCCCGCTCTAACGCAACGTAATTATTGGGCCCAGCTTGGCTTTACGCTACCATGACAAATTATGCACTGGGGTGTATGGTCAGCCATAATGTTCTCATCTTCTCATCCTGCCAGGCTCTGAAGACTGGGGGGGGGTCCTTTTTTCCTAAAGAGAAGGTCTGTAAAAAGAGATGGATCAATTTCTTTCGCTTGGTGACAGGATGCAGAGTGAATGGAATTAGAAATCAAGAGTGTTAGCCTAAATCTTTAAAGAGGGAGTTATAATAAAGATACTAAAGGTGTGCAATGAATTAATGTATACACCACAACATCACAATACCAAAGCATTAGAACCCAATTCAATTTAGAAGAGGGACGGCTAGACCAACCTTATTAGTTGCACTGAAAACAACAACCAACATTGTAGAGTAATGAAGAAAGAATTGAGACAAATGTTCACAGGGACTTCTGACGAAACCAAGTGAGGGACCCCCCCAATACTTTTGGCACCAGGTTTCACAACACATCAATGAATTCGGGTGAACTTCACTCAAATTACAAATTATTACAACCATGTAGATCAAAAATATTCCCTTTTGAAAAATCTGTGGCATTATTCCTACAAGAATTCAGAAAACAACATTCCTCAAGTGATGTCTTTTCCTGCCCACAATCTGGTGTTGTGAAATGGGTTAAGATTTACGAAAACGTGCTGTTCTGCTCTTTTTCTTCACACTAAGTTAGTTTTTTTCCCCTGTGGTTAAGTTCCTTTCAACACTGGACAAGTTTCCTATCCATATTATAAATTTCTGGACCAATCCTTCCCTCTTCTATCAATGACAGAGCTCCAGGGTTCAACCAAAATGTACAGTCTCTTGCACACTCTGCATCCAGTGTGGAATTTTTATGGGGGGGATGCACAAACTGCCGAAGTGGCAAACACGGGCCATTAGGAAAATCAGAAAACACATCTTTCAGTACGGGAAGAAACAAGTTAAGGAAAGGATTAAACAGGACACCGGTCACGTGAGCAGGATGTTATGGCCGGAATGCACATATGCTATGTCGAGAATTAGGAAACCTTGATGCGTGTCAGTGTACATGGACCGGGAGGACGATGAATCAACCTACACTATGGATGCAGTTGTTATAAATACTGTCTAATGGTTGTTTAGTCAAACTGAGCCAGGCGCGGGGATGGCCATTTTTTTTTTTTTTTGCTTCTGCAGGTAAATGGCTTGGAGTCGAGGAAATATATTTCACGATCGAGCTCTGCTTTGAGAGGAAATTGTGTGCACAAACGTGATACAGAATTCAAAGAACTCTGCACAAAACTTGTCAATTCTGAGCAAAAATATATTGGATCTTCTGATTTAACGAGTAATTTTGTGACAGTGGTAACAAATTTGGGAAGAAGAAAAACTGCAAGATCAATCATGAGCAACGGTAACGGGTATTGTTACCAGCGCACCTGTCAAGCCTAACACCACATTATTTTAAAACATTCTCCTTGCAGACAAGAGGAAGACTTTACTATGGTTAATTTCTGCCTGTCACTGATTCAGTGATACCAACAGAGGGCACTGAATTTGGCCAAAGGATTACATTGACGCACAAACATATGCTTTATGCTGGTTTTTCTCAAGACTCTTTTCCACATCAGCTGCTCACATTTGGCAGTCCTTTTCTAACGGTTTACTAATGGTTTATGCAACGGAACAGCTCGGACCAGACCCATTATTTCCCCTTATCCCACCCTCTCCTACCGATACAAAAAAAGAGAAGGAACCAAGCCCAGTGGGGGAGTGGACATCCACCCCCTGCAATCTGCTTGATAACTGTTGCTGTGATCTCTCCAGCCTCAGTCTGGGCAACCCATGACACAACAGACTCCTCTGATTAAATACAAAATCAATTATTCAAACTGTTCCTGAATGCATTGATCCAGCTTTCAGGGGTGCTTCATGTACAGTTATGTAAAAACACGCAGTGACGAGCAAGTGGATGCTGGACAGTGGTGGTCTGAACATCAAGCCAATCAATGGGTAAGTGATGGCTATCAGTCTCCATTCTGTTGCTAAAACACTTGCCTCACCCCAAAATGAGGCTAACAAGGGTAGAAGAGATGAATACACACAGCTAGCGCTTGGAAAAGTCACAGATTGAAATTAAAGAGCGTAAACTGAAGGGATGCATTTAGGAAATGACATTTCCACAGAATGGCGATGTAATTTTGAACACGTAAATATAACTGGTCGCTCAAATGAGGATGAGCAAACCTTCTTTCGTACAATAGACGTTGGCGCTCAATTTGGAAAGCCAGTGTGAAAATGAGGGGGAAAAATATGTGGTTGACGCACAAACATGATGACGTCAAATGAAATCACGAGAGGGCACGGCAAGAGTGCTTGATTACATTCGAAAAATAAAGAAGACTGAAAGCGGGCGAAGCGGTATTTGGTGGCTGGGAATTGCTCTTTAAACCCCTCCAGGTCCCACAACCAGCGCCTTCCAATGAGATTAAGTCGGTATCAGTAACACAGTTACCAAGCTGGTTTAAAGGTGACTCTCCAGCCATTAAAAAAGCAGGGAGGAGGCAGAGACAAACTTTTTTTACGACCAAATTAAAAACATGTGAAAGTTAAAACACGTTTTACACACTGTTGACTGAGAGCAGGGGCTCATTGTTTGGAAACGCAAACAGACAAACAAAGTGGTCTCCTTTCATTCCCCACACATCTGTTTTTTTTTTTTAAGGTTTCAATGCTACCTTGAAACCCTCAAGCGTTCATTCCTCTTTTTCCCGTTGTTTATCAACTAACAAATCCCTAATTGATAACTTTTACCACTGGTGTTCTGGAGTTCGAGTTGGGTTAGCAAGCTCTATGGAACCAATTCGGAAAATCACTGTGGCATTTACATGTATCAAAATTGTCAACGAGAAGGAGTCATTTGGGCAGTCCGCAAAGGGCCCACAATTTATTTGCCAAAGGCTTCTGAGCATTACCACAGGAAACTCTTAGCAACCTGCAGTACAGTGGGGCAGAGAGTGTTGATTGCTGTCAAGCAGGGGGACCCCCCCAAACGGAGCCAAGGCATCTGTTTCACGGTAGTCCCTGGAAGTGTTCAATTTGTGGGAATTCAGCAATATAATCCGATTATTTATTGGCAGTTTAACCTCCACCTCTATTCCTGCTCCAAGCCCCGATGTCGAAAAAGAAAAAAACCAAAAAAATCAAGGGCCAATTCATTTTGGATACTGTAATCTGCGGAGGGAAAACAATACCAGGTCTGTTGTCCAGAAACACAATCAATTAAAGCCCATCAAAGCCACACATTTATGAGGAAACCAGCCCCAAAGAACAGCTCGGTTTTTTTTTTCTCCTGAAGGAGAGGAAGTAGAAGTAATGAAAAACTAGAGAATCTAGAAGTTAATGTCTGTTTGAGGACCAAGTGCTGACGTGCTCTACGCTCTACGTGCAAGCAGAAGCCTTCAGCTGGCTGACCAATCAGAGCACTGGTCAATAGCTGGCGCTTATAGTCCAAGGTCAATAGCCATTCACAACAACTGGGCACTGGTCAACAATCCGCCAAGGCCAACTCCTATTGGCTTTCAAGGTCTGGTACGCCTGCATCTATGGGCTCTTGAAGGAGGCAATTTCAGGCTGGGACAGGCTATGGAAACGTGACCCTGCCAGGGAAGCTGAATAGGTAAGCCTGCATCTATGGGCTCTTGAAGGAGGCAATTTCAGGCTGGGACAGGCTGTGGAAACGTGACCCTGCCAGGGAAGCTGAATAGGACGAACAAATAAATGAACAACAGAAAGGACTGAGCTGGTGGATGGGTAATCTGTGACATCTAACAAATTACTGTTGGACAGAGGGATTACCGAAGCTCCTGAGAAACATATTGAGGCCATTTTCAACGTCACTATTAGAGTGTGAAAGACAAGGCTAAATGTCAAACAAAACGGAAATCCAGATAGGATGACAGGGTTCCTGACAAACATTTCCTCACTGGCTTTAAAATGTTCTCGTTCAAATGTTGTCCACAAACATGCATGTTTTAAGGAAATCTGATGGCATGAATACGGATGAGGATTATCTCTTACCTTCAAGTACAAAAACAGTGACGTTTAAATTCACATATTTAGACAAGATTTTCTCTATCATGTGAATGAAACCACAAGAACGACTCACTCCTATTGAAAAAAAAGTGCTAAGAATTCAGCTAATGTATCAAATCGACACAAAATGGTTCCTCAAACTGTTGCTTTTCATCGCACCTTTTGGGAAATAAAGTTAGAAGGTACCAGTACCAACCAGATTATTGTATAGAGGCTTCGCAATGGGAAATCAACAGACAGAAGCATGTCGGGACGCTGCCCTCAATTCCATCAACAACAGCACCCCCAAGGGTCCCAATCTTACAGAACTGAGCAAGAAAGGACACTGTAATGTTAGTGGAAGTTATTTGTTGGGAATCAGCTAGGCGTGAAGGCACCAAACAAACATGATCTGCCATCGGTCTAAATCACTCCTCCAACAAACCAGGCAAATTTGTCACAGCGACTGTGCACCTAACTCCCTTTTTGTCCATCCAGGAACATGTGCTGCACGCACAACATTCATGGATCATCGGCTTTTGATTGTCAGGCCAGGGAGAGAAAAAAAAAATGCACCAGGCAATTATAATATCAGATGTGTGCACAATGCACATGCATGTGACAGAATCAAACACATTCAGGGCAAAAACTAGAAGCAGTAAGCTCCCTTTTCTGTGCTCAGAGTAAAAAAACCGTTGGGCCTGATGCATACAGCCCCCAACCACACAGGTACCAGTAGATTTGTTTTCAGTGAGGCCCCCCCAGCAGCACCCAACTGTTGACACAGTATACAATGGTGACCAGCATTCTGCGCTTGTAACCCACTCCATTTAACCTTGATGGGAACACCTTGGTTTTTTTTCCCCTCTCCGGCCTCCCAAAGGCTCTGAGGCTTGGGCATGTTTAGGGACCAGGGTGTGGGAACAGGGCCACTCTGAGCAAACAGCTTTGCATGTTGAAGTAACAATTGTGTACCAGTGAGGGCAAGGTGTCAGTAGACTTTGAAGGGACAACCTCCCGCCTGGGACTCAGGAAGTCAATCTACAATACTGCTCAGAGAATGTTCATTTGTTCCTGAGGCTGGTAATGTGGCCGTGCTTGGTAAATACTTCCTGGGGCCAAATTTAGAGAGCGCTGAACAGTTTACCAGCCAAAATGCTTCGCTATCTACTATAAACTACCAACCGGCATTTCTAACTGGTTTCCGGCCATTGCTAAGTTAATCTCTGTGCTTACACTTCCACAAGGGATGCCAAGAACCAAGTTTTTTTGGGGGGGCCCAAACTTTTGGGGAGTCAAAAAATTTGGAATTTTGTCGAACAGGTGGGGCTATATTTTGTGGCTTTTTACAAACTTTTGGGACAGAGGGAAATAAAACAAACCAAAAAAAGTTGCCTTTCTCCAATTATTTAAAAGAATCTTTTGGGGCTCGGGGGGGGGAGAGGGGGAGTGGCTGCTGTTAACCCCCTCCCCCGCCTCGGCTCCGCCCACGCATTCCTAAAGCTAGATGACAAAGACCCAGTTTTTTTAACTGACAGACTCCTGAACACACACGTGTACATTCCCAAAATTTAGTGAGCACTGGCAAAAAAAGTCACTCTTTTCCGCTGTTCCCTTTCCAACTGTGAAACCACGCACTTCCTTGTGGTGAGGTCGAGGGTCCCTGTGCCGAGTAGCATATGGAATTGACTACTCAGGATGGATAGAAGAAAAACAAGAGAGGAAGACTTGCCAATGAACAAAGTGACGAAACCTCAAATATTCCAACCAATCAAAAGAGGCCATGTGATGAGGTTTTCACATAAACTGTACAACACAATTCATCAGCGTACATTTTGGAGCAAGCTGCAAAGCTTTAAATTTGGGCTGCACCTTTAACTTTAAGGCAACAGAGGGCCCCTCAGTATCCCTGTGCAATGTACAATACTGAGTACACATTTGGGTTGCACCTTTAAGGCAACACAAGGCCCCTCCGTATCCCTGTGCAATGTACAATACTAAGTACACATTTGGGTTGCACCTTTAAGGCAACAGAGGGCCCCTCAGTATCCCTGTGCAATGTACAATACTGAGTACACATTTGGGTTGCACCTTTAAGGCAACAGAAGGCCCCTCAGTATCCCTGTGCAATGTACAATACTGAGTACACATTTGGGTTGCACCTTTAAGGCAACAGAAGGCCCCTCAGTATCCCTGTGCAATGTACAATACTGAGTACACATTTGGGTTGCACCTTTAAGGCAACAGAAGGCCCCTCAGTATCCCTGTGCAATGTACATGTACATTACAGAGTTACACATGTAGCCAATCATAAGGAACATACATGTATACAAGTAATAGGTTTATGCATTACTGAGTACATAACAACCAGTGGTCCTAGTACAATAACCAAGCAGTCCTCCTCTTTAATCAGTAAGCCAATACCGAGTACAAGCCCCGATTGTAAATGCACACTTTTTTAAGTGCTCTCAAGGGCAAATTTTTCTCTCTTTTTTTCTGCTTAGCGCAGGGATCTGTGGATTTTACAGCCCTTGAACTCAACAAGGTTTTGAATTGTTCAACTTTGTATACATGGAAAAAACCTAGGGGGTTCCAGACTGGGAAATTGTGATACAACGTAGGATATGATTTCACTGGGGAGGCTGGGAAAAGGGTTGATTGTAAATGTTAAGGCCCTGATTTTTGGGGTCTCAAAGACAGGATGCGTTGATTGTTTTAAATGTGTGGGTAGGCACTGAAATGGAATTTTGGAAACAAAAACTGGATGGAAAAGAAGAAAATGATTATGAACTGACAACTGTGACAACTCTTTACAAGAATTAGCCAGCGAAAGTATGACTGAATTTTGGGCGTGACCTCAAATTTCACTGCAGAGCACAACAACCCAGGGAGAAATGTGGAGAACCCATCTCTTCCCTTGCTCGTTTTGGGTAACCCCACCACAGGGGCGCATCCCTTTAAACAGGGTTATCACCAGGTCGTAACTGTCAGCTGAGGAAACTGGATCTCGGTTCAGGAAACTCGGGTGCACTAAAGGTCATCAATCCAACGCACAGGCTGGCTGGCTGGGCGGAGATGAGTAGGACAGTGTGCAACAAACAGTGACTAGACACGCACACTTGCCCTGCCCCATCAGGCTGCACAGACGAAAAAGTCCACAGACAGCCAACCAATACCCTGCCTAATCCCTGTCACAGCAAAGTGCACTGTTCAGTCAAAAATGCTCCAACTCATGAGTTTATGTCAAGTTCCTGATTATCAGTTCACGTAGTGATGAAAAGGCTTGGATTTTTTTTTTAAACTAAGCATCTCTGCTCTCTCTGATTGGCATCCAAAGTAAAAAGTTGTAAAGCCTCCAACAGCTGGAAGGTCAGATAGGCTCATTCTAATAGGTCAAAGTTGAGGGTATCTGAAGCCACAAGAATGCCATTTTGCTTGTACACTACACGCTGCGCAGCCAGTGAACTAACATTTACAGGCCGCATGATGTACACATTCATATACATGGAGTCTTTGCCAGCATGACTATGTGGGAATACAGACTTGTCAAAACGAGGGTTTGTTTGGAGAAGGAAGCCCAAGAACATGCAGACGTGTCGGAGGGCAATCTTGACAGCATCCTTAGAACACGGAAAGTAGGTCACCCTTGACGGATGCTGTGAAAAACTAAACTAAGCTTCCAGAAGAGAAGGGGAATTCTTCCTAGCCCATAAAAGAGAGAAAAAAAATTCGGTGTGACAATTTTCCCTTCCTTTACTGTCAAGCTCAGTGCAAATTTTTACCGGCTCAAGCTTGCCCATGGACACTGCTTGGATGGGATGTGATCCACTACCAAAGTTAACGGTCTTTTATCAGTGTCAGACCCAACGGGGGTCCTTTGGGTCCCAAGTTAGCACCCCCTGACCATATTGGAGGACCCAGAAAGAGGCGAAGCAAGTAAAACAAGTGAGGAAATAAATCATACCATAAGCCTTAAACCCCCCCCCCCAAAAAAAACAGTTCTACTTTTTGTTAATCAAAAGAAGCATTTTATAAAATATTTTTTAATGAATATCCTTGTAGAATCTATCCAGAATTCCATCATTTTGTGGTTTATTAATCCACACTTTAGATAGGCTATCAACTTGATAGATCACCTAGTCATCTAAATTTTATGACTTCAGGCAAATCAAAAATGAATTTCACAAAGAAAAAGGGTCAAGTAAGAATGACGCGATGTGAAGGGCAAAGACTTCTTTACTAATCCCCCTGGACTGTTTAAAGTACTTTTTTTCAAGAGCCAACAGATGAACTGTCCAACAAGATTATTCCTCAATTTTATGAAATTTCAAAAAATAAACATGATTCTGCAGGGAAAACCGCTGACAAGAAGGCTCCATTCTGGTTTCTATCACTTGCCCAAAGAAAAGCATGAGGCACGGTAATCAGCATCAGTTTTGATCTGGCGTCAACATATAATAATATTTATTTCCAGAATTCTTTTTCATTTCCAGACCAAAAGCAGAGGAGAATTAACCAAAGCGAGAAAGAGAGAGAGAAAAAGCAAACATGGTGAAACGTGTTTGATTTTTGTCCTTAAAAATACCAGACTCTGCAATGGATAAGGTCACTTCGTAGGGCAGTGTTCCAAATGCACCTACCCAAAAGAAAAAAAAAATGCCTGTGGCATCAAAACCCGAGGTAAAAGCTATTATCTTTCCCACAACTACTGCCCCTGCTTTCCTCTCTTGAAAACCCTAACCTCTTGGCTTCTGGCCAAAATTTATCCCTTTCCAAAAGAGACGAAAATGAGATGATGGTAGAAAGCTGTACCAGGCAGACTGATGCTGTTTAGAATCTGGCCCCAGCCAGAAAATATCTCAGGGTGCCTCACAAGACAGAGTGTCTGAAGGAAGGTACATTGTGACACCACTTCTAGATATTTCATCATTCTATTGCTGTCAAGTAAGTTTCCTGTGACCTACCTACTGGCAACAGTATCTGAGCAGCTTTTCTTTGTGAAACCAGTCTTCTTCCACTGACTGAAATTCAGCGCAGGTAGTTAGCAAACTTTTCAGGCAAGTTATAAAGCTATTGTAATGAACATTTACATTTAACCACACTGAGGCAAACCCAGACACTTTTACTGTCTTGCTTTTTATAACATCCAGCCAAGGCTTGTAAATGCCAAACAAATTGGTCTGCTCCTGTAAGTCTGTACGATTTAACTACATGTACTGCTACCGTAGAGAGGTATTTCATGAGAGAGTTCATAGTCATGGTTCTTGAAAGTCAGGTGTGGGTCGTGGAGGGGTCACGCATGGGTCAGGAAGGTTGGTCATTACTCAGAATTGGGGGGGGGGTTGGTCTCAGCCAATGAGGGTCATAGTCTGGTCAGTGACAACTTTGTACTTCAGACCAAATGGGGTTTTCAACCCTTGGCTTCATTTCCTTTTCTGCCATTCTTGTGATTTTTGTTCCCTAACTGAGATTCAACGCTCCATTTTGAGCCACAGCTGGTCAGCCGGATTTCATTTTGGGCCAACTCCTTCGAGGCTGTTCAGTTATATGAACATGCATGACTGGAGTTCTTCCCACTTGTTGACTGACTCCAACTGTTTGTTGGAAGAAGAGAAGGGATTGCCAAATGCCCCAAAAGGGCAGTGAATTTGTGGGATTTGGGGAAGGTGTCTTGTCAGTGCTGAAAGAAGACTCTTGTGGTTAGGCCAGGAGTGGCCATCTTTCAGTGGTGACTGGTGGCAGGCTTGGGACCCACCTTTAACCAATGTGTTTCGATAATTCTCTCCAGTGCCTCCCCTTTTCAGGATGCCAAAAGTATTTTGCCAGCAACCCCAATTCTGCCCGGAGGTTTTTGGCAATGGTGCAGGGTGCCAGGCTGTGCGTTAATTCACTCAACTTGACTCCGGTCAAAGAAAACGTGGAGAAAGAGAGAAGTAATTTCCCTTTTGTTGCACTTGAGACCAGTTTCCATGTACATGTATGCATTGGACAATTGAACCAACAAACCTTGATACACATTCATACCTTAGGTCCTTATTTCCTTTGATAAGTGTCTAAGAGGTGACTTTGTGGTTCAGTGTTTAACTGGAGGCAATGGACCACAATCTTTTCCCACCAAAACAACATTGTTTTACTTTGTGTTTGCATGAAAGGAAAAGAAAAAGTATTTAGTGGAATGACTAAAAACTTGGTCACCTTGGGTTTACTGAAACATCCTGTCGAGATTTCTCTGTCAATTTTAGTCTGGTGAAAACCAGATCTCATACAATAGTTTTTTTTTAATAAGTTCATAAAACAAATCTTACAGAAAGAGTTTTCACAATATTTTAGAATTTTCTCTGCATTCATTCCAACGTTTTGGTTCTCCCCTATCTTTCAAGAGCAAGCAAGCCTCTTTTTCCCCAAAGACGGGCCCCGTCATGGCTCTAATGAGATGCATCCCCCCCCTTCCTTCGGTCTCTCTTGGCAGAGCGGCCGGCCAATCCAACCCCTATGCCTTTGTCTGCCCCGCAAGGGTCGACCGCGACAAGAGGCAAATAAAAAAAACGACAATCACCAGAACAGATTGGGACATCATCAAGCCCAGTCTGAGAGCTTAATTCCCCCAGCCAACAGAGGCAGTGGTTGTGGGTCCATAGAAAGTGAACCTCCCATGCTCACAACCCCAAGCGTCCTGCTAAGGCCATTACCAATGACGCTCCTTTCTCTGTTTCTTTTTTCCACCTCCTCTGACAAAGATGCAGAGGTCAATCGAGGCGCATTCTCCTCCCCCCCCTTCAACTGGCAAAGGTTTCGTGAGACCCAATCCTGCAGAAAGATTCCCAGGAAAGAATCAATTTTTGAACGAATCTGTCAACGGCTTCTCTTGGCCAAACACTTCCGAACGATACCCCAGACGCTCACAACATGTTGTTCACAAAAGTCAATTCTTCTAGACTACAAGTGTGCAACATTTGAGATTAATCCAAGTTCCCTGCCATTATTAATGTTTCTTTATGATCGCTGCGACGCTCCCAAAAATATGAAATTCAAGCTTGGTGTACATTTTATTCGATTCTACAAGTATCACAGAAAATAAATTCTGCAGAGAAATAATGCATGCTACCAATGGAATTGTTAGAAAACATTACAGGGCACTGTTGCTAGGCAACAAAGCGTCCTCTCTTGGTCTCACTCACATAGGCAACAGACCTCCAACTCGGATCCCAAATGCTTCTAGCAACTGGTGGACACCGTGCAAACAGTAACGCAGCCCTTGACTTTTGTGGATCCACCATTAAACATGTATAAACTACACCACCGACGGAGTAAACGTCCCTGTGCTTGGTGCAGTAAACAGGCACGGGGGTCAAAGTGCTACGGTTACCAGCTTAACTCGGTTCACAGCATGTCTGACAGCAACAACCCAAACATAATAATGGAGCCTTTAATCATAACCCTGTCTGATTGTAGACTTCTTTTAAAACTTAAAGGAAGAGCTCTCTTCTGGCATGTCTTGGGGAAGGACGCTATCACTTAAAACCCTGACCATAGGCAACCACCAAAATGAGCCAAGCACCACACCGATTGACCAGAGCACTGATTGAGTGAGGAAGTGTCTGAGTAACCACAGGTCGTGGAACGATGAAGGACAGTCCAATCAAACAAAGGCCAAACTGTCACAATCAGAGAGGTTTCACTTTCAAGCAACATGGTTCCCTCTTTTGGATAAAAAAATGCCCGAGAAATGAATGACCTTACACAGCACGTTCACTACTGAATACCACATTTTAACAAATTAAGGATACCAAGATAAAAGACACCAAGATAAAAAAAGGCGTATTTTTCCAGCAAAAAGAAAGCCCATTATAGGAGAAATCTGCCCAATCAAATGGTTCAATCTATTTCCAGTTAATGGCAATGAGAAGAAAAGCGATTAAAAAGGAAAAGAGGTCGCCTTGGAACACTCCAACAACCTGGACAATTTTAGCCATTTTGCAACAACTGTCAGGAAACTTGAATGGATTTAACTGGAAGAGGAAAAAAAAAATCAAGGAACAGACAGAACAGAACAAGGGGACTTTGTGAAGAGGCATTTATACGGTTCATTGGCATTCTAACTGCGTCGTCGTTGCCTAAAGATATTCGCTGGTTTCAAATTGTTCCACTCAGCAATGATCGACAGCTAAGAAATGTTTAACTGGCATTCTAACTTTTGATCAGCAACTTTGTGAAACCTCACAAAGCAAGTGTTAGATCTTTGTCACAATCAGGGTTTCAGGCGGGATTGAATTATCTGCCTCTCCCTTCCCAGCCGGGCTTAAAAACTGCCTGTCCTCTGACGGGAAACTATTTGTTTTGGAAATGATACCCGTGGTGCTGATGCCATATATGTACTTCCACTTTACCCAATATTTTCGAAGGAAATGTGAAGACTTAATTGTGCTAAGGATTTATCCCCCCCAAAAAGGGAGCTCGTAAATTTGGAACCGACCAAAATTTCTGGGGCCAAATATGTTTTTGCCTGGTGAACTGGAGGCTAGACGAGATGATTCCACTGTGAGACAGACTACATGAATCCAAATTTTAACTCATCCGGTATTTTACGTCAAAGCAGAAAGGTAACACATGCGCACATACCGGTACAAACACACTGAAGCCTTTGTCTATCTGACTGTGACTTAGCTCAGGGATCTTTTTCAATTTTGGAACCGAAAGGAAACTGCTTGAGCTGATGATCTGAGAGAGAGCAGCATGTACAGGGAAGCTAAACAAGTGGGACCCAGCTGGTGGCACTGCAGCTGCAGTTCGGAAAAATTTTCAACAGTGACGCTGAGACAGGGAGCCAGTTTGCTGCCACCCTACCTCTCAAAAACGGCGGCGTGTACACCGGCACAACTGTGGATAAGCCGCCAGATGACAATGCCAAATGCCAAACACAAAAAGTCCCACTGTGTCAACTCCAGAGGATTTCAGGCACAGCTCTTTTTAATCCGGTCGCTCTGTAAGTCACCCTGTGGTACGCTGGGCTCTTCGGAGGCCAAAGAAAAGATCTCCTTCTGAGTGGATCAGGTTTTTCCCGACTCTCTTTCTCCTTCGCTGGTGTAAGGAATGTCTTGTGAAGCCAAGCATGTAGTTGCTTTAACTAGTAATGCTTATGTGTTTACATGCCTGGTACAATAGCTGTGTAACTCTTAAGCTTGGCGATTGTCTATTTAATGATTTAAAAAAAAAAAACCCACACAAACAGAGTTTACAATACTGGACACACAGCTACTGCTGGTGCAGTAGAATAACCTTGTACAAGAAATAAAGTGAGCAAGTCATGCTGGGATTACCAACTGTCCATCTAGCTTCTCAAAAAAAAACAAACCAAGTCACTAAATTCCCATCCAAAGCAGCAGTCAATTCACTATTTTCCATCTGCTATTAAGCAAACCTATCTGGGATGATAACCCATAAACTAACTGAACAGCTAACTCTTATTCACATCACTAACCTGCCAACGTACCACAACATCAATTTTAGAACTGATTACTTCAGTCAACTAAGTGACTGCCAATAAAAACTGTAGACTACTATGAAATCAACTTAACCCTAACAGTCCCAAATCTTTCAATTTCAATACAATTTTACATACAACCTAGGGGGTGAAGGCTAGTGTCTACGTAAAGTACATACAGAACAGAAGCTTCTTTCAAAGGTGACGACTGTCCTTGTTGAATCACTCATCTTTTTACATATCATGCCAGTTGCACAACCCACACTGATTCAAACACCATTTCCAAAGAAGTCCAATCCTTCGTGCTTTTATCAAGCACCTTGGAATCCATTTCCTTATCAACCAAAACCACAGAAATCCTGAGACATTTATCTAGCGGCGGGAATCACAGAACTTTACAAATAAAAAGCTTCCACTATGAGGATATGCAGCCATGAGCGCACAAACTCATTTTCTGAAAGTTTATATATGTGAGGTGCACGTTTAACCAAAGTTATTTTACGGCAGAATTTCACTTTCGGTCGACAACGATGTTGCTGGTAATGTACCGGTACATGTTGCTGGTACATGTAATGTGTCTGGTATCAGATAATTACAAATCAGTGCAATTCTTCAATTCTCTCGTGGTTTACCAGATACTGGAATTAAACTGAACTTTAACCCATTTAGTTTGCCTGCTACAACAAAGGCAAATAGTCTGGTACCAGTACCATAAAAATATGTTCCATAAGTCATCGTGTGCCTGGCAAAAGGCTGGGAAGCATGATCACAGTAGAAAAAATGTTACCAGCAAGAGGGTGCAAGAAACACACTCTCTTTATTTAGTAAAAACGGATCAAATTTACAACAAAATCAACACGGGCTGTACGAAAAGAAACCTTTGAACTTATCAAACAACTTGGGAAATTTTTTAAAAACTTAGTGCAAAGAAATCTTTATATTTCATTAAAATAAAACAGTTCCATACATAAGTCCTCTTGCCGGGAAAATGTTTTTTTTTTCAGTGATCATGCTTCCCGGCAAAAGAGCAAAAGAGCTTATGTCCTCCTTCCAGACACACGATGAAATACAGGGTACGAGGGTAAGACGGGAGAAGACTGGATGGAAACCGATAGGCTCCCTATCTCCACGAGTGCAGAGCGTGTTGTCCATCTAGATGTCACCAGACTAATTCTCCCTACTGAGTTTACAGTTTCTGCAGATCAAGGCAATTCTTCAAAACACGTCATTCATGCACACATGAAGAAAATCAGCGCGCGGTGCACGCTCAGAAGCTCAGACACATCGCTCTACGGACACGCACACCATACAAATGAGACAAATTAACACCCCTACAGAGCCAATGGTTCAATTATAAATGTTCCATGCGGTGCATCAGCAAACCAACCGATTCACGTTTGCTCCGTACTCTGCGCTAGCGATGCACATGTATATCCACAGACTCATAACCAAAACTAAAACTAGTACCGCTGATTACAGACACAGGGTACATGTACATTGTAGATTTCCAATAACCAGCAAATGATGTCAAAAATAGGACGGCGCTACACACGTCCATCCCCAGCAACGTGCAACTTGGACTTGACAATAGGATATTAACATCCTCTCAAAAGAAATTGACAATACAACCAGTTCTATCACAGACGGCCAGCCGTACATGTGTATGCCCTAATCATTATCAAAATCATTGCATGAATAAGTGCCCACGCATAATGGTTATCAATATAATTAGCACAATAACGGACACATGCACGTAGGCTACGCAGTTAACAATCACATCATCACATGTAATGTATATATACAGTACTCACCATGGCTATAGTTGGGGCAAACTTACAGGATCTGGCTCCACCACACAGGGACAGACTGTAATGCACTCATCAACTCATCAATGCAGGTCGCTTAATTCACAAGACAAAATCCTCAAGTCACAGAGTTTTAAAAAAAAAAAAATTCCCCCTCTTAGGACACACCAGGTTAGGGCTCGGCGTTTCTTGTTAAACAGTGGTGGCGGTCCAGCTATCAACACAAGTGGCTCGCATTCATTCGGAGAAGGGGTTAAGAAACAAAAAAAAAATATAGTAATCCGTGTCCCCCTGCACACAAGTCAGCGTTCCAGTATAACTACTGCTACATATACAAGAGTGTGATCTGTACACCCAGATTGAATACACTATCCAGGCTGTCTGAATAACCACTCTTACAAATCATTTGCAAATGACACTTTTGTTACTTAGCATGGACCGTACCATCACCAGGCCACGGGGGTGGCAGGCTGGCATGAGCAACTGAGCAGAGGAGAGCGCTGGATGTGCGAGTTGATCAGTGGGCGGTCTGATGGATTGTGGATGTCAGGCGCACACAGAGGTGGGCAAAGTGCAGGAAATGTTATACCATGGTTACGCTGCCACGGCAGCAACCACTGCAAGAGCACGTCACAGTAAGCTATTTATACGACCAGTAATCGCTTCCCGATGCCTCCACCAGCCCCACGACCTAGTCTCACTATTTGCCCAAGTTTTTCAGGTTATCAAGCAGGACAATGTGGAGGGATTTTTTTAATTTTTTACTCCTCCCTCAGAATACATAACTCCCGCTGAGCAATATGGAACTGCCCGACTTGCTCTCCCTTGCTGTGACCCAGTAGTAGTGGTACAGACCAGCGAGCCTGTTGTGTGTGTGTGTGTGTGTACACATGTACGTGTACTGTCCATGTACCAGTATTCAACCTTCTAGTCCTTCAACTGTATAGGATTACAAAGGCTCTAAGCCTGGCAATGAGGAGGCTGAGAAGAGGCAGAAAAAAATGTAATGGGCTGATAACCATGCCTCTGCCATGTCAGAGCTGAACAAAGACATCATGAATATGCAAGAGGGCCAGACTACTTTGTCTATCAATGGGGCGGGCTTGTTGGCTCAATTTGTGAGGGGCTAGTGGTTGGCATTAAGCCTGGGCAATCGCACAGACCAGTAATCCTTTGACACTGGTAGGGATGGTTTGGCCTTTTCATCTGACTCATGTTGCTGGGTAATAGGCTGTGAAGAGCCCCACTACAAGAGTTTGTCAGGAGGGAACAGAATGGATAGAGAGGAGACTACATGAATGGAGCTTGGGAAAATCTGGCAACAATTGTTGGCAAATGTTGCACAATGGAGTGTGGCGATACAAAACTGCCTCATTAGCTCAAAAAACAACTCCAACCAGACAGAATCGAGACAAAAAAAAAGACCCAGAGATAACGGTATTTTTGACGCAACACATCTCCCCTCCACTGCCCTTTAGGCATCAAACGGGCACAGCAAAGGAGAAAATTTGATAAATAAAACAAAGCCGTGAATAATGTTTCCCCCAAAGACCGAAGACTCGCAACATACATGCACAGGCCGGTTTTCAAGGAAATAATGTGCCAATGAGGGAACAGATGGCCGTGCCGATGAACCTGCTGGCACATCCTCGTCATACATCCCAACTCCAATTCCCCCCCTTTTTTCTTCTTCAAAGAGACACCATCCCAGACAAAAAAAAGAAGCCTCCATCCTCTGGACATTTGCATAAAAACTCAAAAAAAAAAAAAGGGGAAAAAAAAGAAAAAAGGCGAGACATGCTGAGGGATGTCCAGATGCAAAACAAACAAAGAGATCATTTTGACAGAGATGCTCGGCAGATTTAAGGGAGATTACATGTGACACAAATTCCCCACTCCTAAAATTGTATGAAGCATCTGTGACCTCAACTCATTTATGCTGTTTTGAGAAACCCGTGCATTTTTTGGTCTGTGTGCTTTCAATGTGACAATATTAAAGAGTGAAGCTTATTAAATATGTTTTAATGGCAACTGGTGTTTGCTTTCTTGTCTTGTAAATTTGCAAGCATTTAGAACTGTAACCAAACATACAATTTAAAGGAGAAACAAAAACCCAGTGCATTTTTGTCAGTTTTGCCAATAACGAGATTTTAAAACCCTACTCCTGAAATGAGCATCTGAAGAGCAGTGATTTAAGGAATTTTACAATTTTTTCAGCAGAATTAAAGGAGATAACTGGACTTCCTGACAATCTGTGGCAGATGACTGATATTTTTCATAGCGCAATGAGGCATATAGAGGAATAACGAATCTACATTTGGCAATTTTTTTACAAACCAGAGGCAGACGATTGCCAAAAGATTAAATTTTCATTGTGACTGAGAGCCAGCAACTACGCAGAGAGAAAGAGACGTACGCGTTCAACGTCGGCAACGCTTACACCAACATGTGCAGACATGTATTGATTCAAGTCAAGTCCACTTTTGTCTGCTTATTATAGTGATTGAGTAATTCTCATTTAGTGATCCGGCAATCAAACACGCCATCCTGAACAGAATATCAAAGTACGCTGTATTGGCTGTAAAATGCAACCTCGACAACTCCGCACGTACTTGAGCTTTTTAAACTGACACGCACACACACAAAAACGAAAAGAAAAAGGAAAAAAAAAAAAAAAAAAAAGACAAACCAATCCAAATATACCATGTTACCGCACTGCCTGCTTATTTGACAAGTGAATTCAATGGCTGAATTATTTCTTTACAAAGGATTATCGTTCAGTACAAAGTGCGCCTGACAGGAAAAAAAGGCACAATGATACCGCGGAACAGAACACTGTTCGGAAATGAAAAGGCATCCCATACACAAAACCTTTATGCATGAAATATTTTGTCTGGTCTAGATAAAAAAAGGGAGGGAGGGGGGGTTGTGGGGATGGTTGGGCTGGCATGCTGAAATGGTTTAGGGCAATTACGGTCAACACAAAGGGCTTGAGGGAGCCCTCCTTGTTTTCTGTTTGCATCGATTTAAAATTTCAGGAAATCTAGAAGAGATTGTGAAGTTATTGATCCAAGCGATCAGTGCTGTAGTGGAGATCTCTTCAGACAGCAACCCTGGAAGCAGTTATTAGGGCGGGTGGTAGTCAGGTGGGCCCTTTTCTTGCCATAAACCTCTAGGTCCCGGGGTTTGAATCCCACCCGGGTCGAGATGTGGACTCAGTTTTCAGTCCATGCCTACTCCTATGGGCTCTACCCACAAAATATTGGCTTTCCTCCTTCATCTGGGAGCAAAACTTTGGGTTTCAACAATAATACAACTATTGATATTGTTTTCTGATAAACTGCGAAAGCAAAGTCACGGCTCCTTAATATCAAGTATGTCTTACATACTGGTTTTGTCACAAGCACAAAATATGAATGCCTTGAATGCTATCTTCTTTGCGTGAGAAAAAAACAAACACAAAAAAAAACCAACCCCAAACAAACCAACCAACCAACAAACAACAAGAAAACCCACACTCTACAAAAAAGACAACCTTTCACAACACTCGAAGGGAACACTTGCATAAAGCCCATTCCACAACGGTCTGACACAAAATTAGAAGTCACATAAATGTCACTTACATGTCCCAGCACTAAACTTACGAACAAAAAGTATAACTGTTCTTGGTCTAAAAATAAAGACAAAAGGGAACCATATTTCTTCAGGCCTCTGTGGCTATGTGGATAAAAAAAAAAAATGGTGAAGGCAGCATTTAATGGTGCAAACAGTTGCATCGTACATTTCATTAATCTTCCACAGACAATAGGGAAAGACTGACGAATTATCTGATCGATAAACAGGCATGGGTAAATGATTAATCAATTTTTATGGAGCCACGCAATAGTATAATGACTTGTGTTCACTCTGATTATCCTGGAACAATAAAATGGATAATGACCGTGAAAATGAAAACATGTTAAGTGTTTTCCGGCCTCCACAAAATGGATTTTAAATGAGGCAACAGCACTGTTTGTTCTGTCTAGGAAGTGAACTTTAAGGCCTTCTGCAGATACAGGTATTTTTCTGAGCATCATGTGACACTAGAGGGCGTTGCTGCTATTCTGTCTGTGCAGGTTTGCTCACTGATTGTCGGTCATTCAGTGATCAAACATTGCGTCGCTTGTGGCCGGTGAAACACCTTGTAAACAACACAGACAACGAATGGTTTGCACGTAATGACTGATGCCACACACGGGCGCATATGAAACAAAAACCTCCGTATTTGCCTAAAAATATAATTTCCCTCTATAGATGACACAAGTCAAACCATCCTGTTTACCCAATCATTTTTACAGCTTTTGAAAGTTTTCAGCCCTCTCTAAGTGCAGGAATTTGTTTTTCAAATGAGGATCTTTTCAGTGGGCTTGGTGCCCCTTTAAAATGGCTGAGCTCACTTACTTAACTGTTGAAATACAAGCATTTCTGTAAATATTGTCAACAAATCTGACATTTCCTCTGCAGGAGACCCGTACCACATGACGACGCTGACGCAACGTTGGCTTCGGGGCCCCAAACATTTGGCTTTTATTGTTGGCTCGCTCTCATTGCTCAGTGCGGCATCAGAAATTAATTGACCGTTTTACAACAGACTTCACTAACCAGCTACATTGTGTGCTTATTTCCTGATGCGTGTTCTATCACAAAGTGCTGTTATCCATCGCTTGTCACACAAGGTAAAAATGCAACGCCGTGGTTTTGGTTGTTTTAGCTTTCCATTTTGACACGGATGCGTGTTAATTTTTTGCTGTTGCACTATACAAATGTCTAAACTAGAATAGAAAAATTTAAAAAACCAGAATAATGTTACTATCGCTTGAACATTGTAAAAGTGGCAAAATGTGAAATCTGAGCCTTAACAACTTATTAAAATCAGCTTTGGGATACAAAAAAAAAAGACCTTAGACAGATACATTCAAATAGCATAATTCTGAAAAGGTATGTGTTCAACTTTGATGAATTCCCAGTTTGAACGAACACTATATGACATCACAAATTCCCCTTTGGTGTTGGCTTCCATTCCGAGTGAGAACAGGTACCAACTTTCCTCTTGTTTTGCTGCCAAACACGGGGGTACCAAAGAAACTCATAAGACACACAGTTTAACCACCTGCACAGTAAACACTGATAATCAATCACTGACTTTATGTTATATTGTCAAACGTTCTTTTAAATTGAAATGCTCGTTAAAAATTGTGTTTCACAAAACACTCTCTGTTCTGTATGTTAGTACAGATTAAACAGGCACACTAAAAAAAAAAATCATATACGTTTCTAATAAAGTATTGTGAGACCGTACATGTAATTTGCTGACGAATATAAATATCGTCTTCCCCCACCAAATCAATACCTTCCCTTTTGTGGCTCCATGTTATTTGACAGTTGCCGTGGCATTACCCTGTTACTATGCCGACACTTTATGAAACTGGCCTTAGTGAAGCCTGATGTGGACATCAAATGAATGCAATTTATTAACACTTTGTGGCTGTAACTGACAAGAAATCACCAAAGTAAGTGAAATATCTGCCTACTCGGAAACTGAAGACGTGACACTGGTGCACTGAAAGAGCTGTGTGGAACAAAATTGCTACTAGATATAGGCATGGGCTGAATTTTTTTCCCAAGAGCTGCTGAATTAGTGTTCATAAAACTGCTGGCAACCATAAAAACCAGACAAGGCAAAATTGATCAGTTTCTCTGCCGAGATAATTTCAGTGGGTCTACAGCCAGAGACAATGACAATGATATCCGCAGCCGGTGATTTTCACAGAGCTATGAAATAATCCAAATTCAGGGAATTGGGCAGAAGCTACTGCTTTTTATTAGCATTTTAATTATTTGTATATCACTTGAGGAATTTTTAATTTATGCTGATTTTTACAAAAGGTCACGGTAAAAGACAGTTTTCAGGACACCCTGATGGAATGCAATGGGGTGGCAGCCAGGGTATCTATTAAAATCCATCAAAATCCATCACTATCAAGAACAAGACATCAAGCGAGTTTTTGGCTGATTTATGGCAGGATCAAAGATGGGGTCAAATTCACCGTGGTAGTGGAAGCTGTTTACCTGGATCTGCCTGGCTGTCCCTTTAACAAGCAGACTTAAAATATCAACTCGTTACTGAGTATGTGTCTGAGGTAACTAACGCTTTGTGAGCTCCAGAGATATCTTGATCATTTCTAGGATCTGTTGAACCCAGATAATGTAGGCTAGGCTGGCCCTGGCATTTATCCAAGTATCTGTCACCTCATTTGCTTATCGGTCTTTAGCCCGATGTCTAATATTCCACTTTAAAGCTACTCGAGAAATGCATCTGCTCCCTGGAAAGCAAGGGGGGGAGGTGAACAGACGAGGAGAATCACGATACTCCTTACCAAGATGGGGATAATGATGGACGCTTTCCTTGCCCCAGATCGACCTCATAAATATTCCAAACCTTGGAGCAAAACAGAGCAAGTAAGTGGGGAGAAAAAGGAAGAAAAAAAAAATATGATGAGCCAACTCGCTCGGCACGGTTGCTGTTGTCTTATCCTCAACAGCTTTTGGCCTAGCGACGGTATCGTTGGCGAATCTCGCAACCTGGACGGCCGAGGCGAGGTGCATAGGCAATCATTGGACACGCTTGGATTCACCTGGGGCAAGGGTGGTGGCAAGGCAAGACACGCACACAAAAAGAAAGTCAGGGAAAAAAAATGAGGAGCTGGGTGCTTATGAATAATCATCATCGAGGGAGCTCTCTCAAATGTTTGGTTTAGTCTTCTTTTTTTCACAGGGTGCATGCCGCAACTTGTTTACGCTCCATTGCCTGATGATTAAATCTCGACTGTTCCAAACACGCATCATGTTGACACAACAAGCAAACAGTGAAGGCATCAACTTTTCAGAAGACAGCGAGATCCAGTTCTCGACAAGCAAAAAAATGAGGGAAAAAAGACAACCCTTGAAGAAATGAGTCAACAATTATTACTTGCCAAATAAGCACAAAAACAAATCCTCCGACAGATTCCAGTCCAATAAATTTCAAGAGACACCTCAAACGCATCTCATCAAATGACAGGCCGACATGTTGCCTATGATCAGGAACCTCTGCAGCTTCTTCTACTGAAAACAAACTCTCAGAATTCGATTTTTCAAACTCTCACGTCAACAACTATTACTTGCCAAATAAGCACAAAAACAAATCCTCCGACAGATTCCAGTCCAATAAATTTCAAGAGACACCTCAAACGCATCTCATCAAATGACAGGCCGACATGTTGCCTATGACCAGGAATCTATGCAGCTTCTTCTACTGAAAGCAAACTCTCAGAATTCGATTTTTCAAACTCTCACTTTAAAACGAAAGCCCAAACTGCATTGGTCAAACCAGATGATATTATTAGAAAAATTCTCAGGCAAAACAGATCTAAAAATACCCAGAAAAAACTTATAGTGCAGTTTTCAAATACAGTTACATAAAAATGAAACATGACACACAATATCAGAATGACAAAGAACAAGATGCCAAGATACAAGGAATTAGTAAACTTTAACACTGGAAACAAATACGCATTTGATTGCACCATACGCAGGCCTGAAGGATTGCCTAAAACGCTACATAATAACTGGTCAAGATCCAACGGCAACAGGACAATTTCACACAAAACACAGAACACAAAACACCAAACAGGGAATGTTCATGTTACAACATACACACAGATTTAGATAAAGACAGAGTCATACAAAGAGTTTTTTCAGATGTGTGTGTGTGGGGGGGAGGGGGAGGTGTGACATTTGTTGAACAGGGATGTTGATTACAGACCATCCTTCCTGTATCACAGACAACAACGTATTGTGACGGCTGTGTCAAGAAGTGCTGATTTCAATTTACCACACACAACCTGCCCACGACAACATCATTGCAATTCTGAGATATGCTCCTCAAAGTCGTCGGCATTTTCGACGTAAATAGGCAAGAGGGCAAAAAACAAAACACTGATATTAGGCGTAACTTAATTATGCACAAGTGCCACTCGGGAGCGGAGAAGAGGGAAGAAAAAAGGAAAAGTGGGCAGAAAAGCATCAAGGCCTCGGTGATGGAAGTGTGCGACGACAGCGAATGACGCGCGCACGAGGCTGAGTGATGATTATTTTTGGGGCGGCACGTGTTGACAGCTGTGAAATGGCCACAGTTTTATTGATGTGTTTATCAGCAGGAGGTCGTCTAACCAGTTTGTGGCGTATTTCTCAAAAAAAAAAGCAATTTTAGCGGGCAATTCTGAAAAATCTCTGAAAAAAGGACTTTTTTGACAGAGAAAAAAGTGGAAAATTCACAATTTTTCCAGAACAAAACAAAAAAAATTGCTCAATTACACACACACAAAATAAGGAAATAAAGGAAATATTTAATAAAATGGACTTCTTTGAGGGGAGGGGCTAGCTGGGGAAATGGGAGGAAATGGTTACAACCCCCACAACAGAAATATGAAGGTGCCATATAAATTTAGAATGGGGAGGAAAGACCTATTCTATGATAAACAGAATACTGGGATAGTTCTTTGCTTTGACTGATTAGCCCCCAGGTGCAGATGCAAATCCCCACATTTAGGTCACTTGCCATAAAAATTTGAGTTCAGTGCATACAAATCACTGATACCATCCACGGCCCTTACAATAAAATAGCGAAGAAAAACCGCCCCCCCCCCTAAAAGAATCGAATTCCTTAAACCCTTTAAAAACATCCTCAATTCACCTAGCAGCGCCCTCATGCAGCCCTGTGCAAAAGTTGAACCTCTACGACTAACTGGTTCTTTGCTCTGTGCTTTCTTGTTGCATCAGGACTGCCTGTGACAACGATCAATGAAGCGGGACAGGCCCCCAGATTTTGCATAATTGGCAGCGCGTCGCACAAGGAAAGTATCTAGAGCTATTGAGACGGCCGGCGCACGGCTATGATAATCATCCCTGTGAGAGACAGTCTCTCTACACAACAATCAAAATTTACGCTCCACAACGTAATTAAAGTAATGTTCATAGCGTTTCTGAATTTCCGTTATTCATTCCCATTGGCTAATACAAAGACGGAATTTATCCTGGTACTTCGTGCTGGTAGCATCTGCATATGTATCACTTCCCGAATGGCTACCGACGTGCATTCAATACTTTTCCACCAAATTGATGGCAGTGTCTCTTTCTTTTTTTTTTTAACAAATGATATCTGAAATTACACTTCCATTAGAACAATTGCTGAGGAAGTATTTACATGATGAATTTTCTGGTGGTTGATGGGTCAAGTTGACTTTTTCTCTTAAACTGTGAGTGAACATTTGAACAAATATTTACCAATACAATGACATCAAAGTACTTGTGTGCAATCTCTTTGTACAGTCTCAAGGCACATCAACATGACCCGCTATCAGGTTTATAACTCACTTTGTATTTTGCAGTTTGATAAAATTAAGGTATTACAAAATAAGATAATAACAATTGATATTTATCTCATCCGTGGCTAGGCTAGAGGCCATTTTAGCACAATGTCTCTGACTGGAAAGCTGAAAAGAACACCCTTTTTGAAATTGGCAACTCAATTTGTATAAATATATTTTTTGGGGGGGCACACCTGAAAAAGCACTGAGACATAAATTTCCAGTAATTCTCGTGCATTCCAATTCTGATATCGGAAGCCGAAACATTCATTCAGATTCCTACAAAAAAACCCCCAAAAACTGTGCCCGTTTAGCGCAACTGTTGGCAGCACAATATCTGCACCGATCTCTCGATTTCCAAACAGTTGGCGTTGATGAAGTTACCTGGCAGGTCATGCCCAGCCCCTCAGGGTACCTGACTCAAAAGATGAAAATCTTGACAGGAAAAGAGTAGGGGCTAAAGCCGGGGAGAGACTCCCCCCCCTCCCTTTTTGGACAAGCACAATCTGGCACCACATGCCCATTAGAGACGGCAATATGTATGCATCGTTCTCTTACATAATTATGAATTATTGATATGCCGCGGGATGGGGGAGGGGGGGAGGGAAGACAAGATTGGGTCCAGTTGATCATGCACACCGGGGATCTAATCTGCATTCAGGGCACCGGTTGGAGCATCATAACTCCAAGTCAGTTGGGTAAGGAGAAAGGGAGTGAGTGAGGGGGGGGGAGTTACGATCGGGTTTCAGTCTTTGCCGGGATGAAGACTTCAGATGAGGCCCTGTGTAGAACGCGCAATGCATGTTGATTGCATGAAACAAGGAAGAAAAAGGGAGCAGAGTCCGTCTGCAATATCTTCAGGTGTTGTTCTTCTTGGCATGAGGGTATAAGTTTTCGGCAAGGGTATCACTCACTAAAACCTGCAGTTAAGGTGTCTGATGCTGGTCAGGTTTAAGGCATATTGGGAATCAAATTAAACAAGATACTTGGAAACGATACGGTGTTCGGGGAGAAGTGATTCAGTCATGAAATTTTCACAATTTTTTTCCCTCTGTCTCTGTCGTCTTAAATATGGAAGCAGTACAGTATGCTTCAGGGAGTAACACTGTCTCGCTCATGATTGCTCAAACAAACTCACTGGGTTGGACTTTGATAAAGTAGTCTCACTGTTACATTGTGAACTCTTCTAATGACAATTTGTCAACAAGGTAACACCGTATGAGGATGTTACTTCGTAGCCCAAACTTCATTTAAACATGAGAGGATAATGAAAATCATTAATTCATTACCAGTGGTCGTTAATCCTTATGTAAAAGTTTAATCAATGCTGCGGCTCACATAACAAAAAAAGAGGTGGAGTTTGAAGGGCATGACCACAATGCCGGCTGAGACAAGTTACTGAAACAGCCTGATAATTCCATGGGAGAATTCACTGCAGACTTTGATGAGGAAATTCGCTTCATGTTACACTATTTCAGGATGTTGTATTATATGTGGACGTTGCACAATTCTCACTTTATCTAGGTCTTTATCTTTGGTCTTACAAGTGTTGCACCCAGAGTTGGGGCATAAGGTTTACTCACAATTGGTAGAAAAACGGTTTTCCTCAATATTTCACTGTTTGTGAAATAGTTGTGCTACCTTTTTTTATGATGTCAGACAAACTGTATCCAAACTTGATTTCCGTAGTGTGTACAAGTACTTCAATTGACAATACTCAGAGACATTTCTTATGGTTCAAAATATTAATATTTATAAAAATAATTTTGTAAAAAATTTACAACTTCCCCTTTATTGTCATTTCAAACACTTCAAAAAGTGGTCCACTATGACTATGAGATGTGACCAAAAATACAGAAAGCGGCACTGAATATTAGGCTTGGAGAATGTAAAATTTTGATTTTGAGGAAAATAGAAATATGAACTTTCCATACACGGACACCTCTGGGTGTTTTGATTGGACGAATACAACATGTGCACTGAGTACAGACCCATCTTATTTGTCCTCATGAAAAGAAAAGTTGGTAGGGATGAGTGAAGTTGTGAAATTTGAGGAAAACGCTCCACCAGGTGAATATATCCTTTTGGCCGCGACTGTACATGCTGCTACATGGTGGACGAATGGCAAAGCTGAACAGTGGGACTATAAACAGAATAAAAGTCAACGGGGCTGAACAAAATTAATCTGCAGCGTAACGCTTGATTCAAAGATGATCCAAAGGTAGAAATTGACCGGTTGTACAGACATCACAATAGTCAATGGACATTAAAAAACCAAATTGGAGATCGTAGATCCAAAACTTCTAACCTGTGAAACTGAAACTGAAGGAATGCACTAGGCCTACAGGAAAATTGCCAAATTGTCAACTGTTAACAGTTAACCCTGACACTCCTCAGTCCTCTAACAGGTGAAGGATTGAGGAGCGTTAGGGTTAACCCCCAAAATCAATAGGAACACAATTTTCTTCTTGTTGAATTTAGTGCAACCAGCAGAGAGCACTGATATTCAAGAGTAAAAAAAGACCAAAAGTGACCCCCACCAATACAGGCAGCAGTGACAGATGATCACTAACTCAAATCCCGGGGAAACCATTCCCCTCCAACCAACAAAATCTGCAATTGGTTTTGTGGCTCAATCGATCCTAATCAATATCAACAAAGTCATGGGTGTAGATCTATTTGCCGGTAAGCGGCAATTCCCTCACGGTTCTAATCAGTTTTGGGTTTCTCCCCTCTCCCCAAGTCCTTCCCAACCTCATTTACCGGCATATGCTCATCCGTCACAAACAACCGACTCATCCCATCTCAAACAATTGCCCGGCGAGAGCGACCAAGACGAATACTAATCAACCCGGAAGACATCTTACAAACGAGCCAGCCTGTCAGAGACACCAGGCTAGCTGGTGGACAGTAGCCACAGCAGATATATGGATATAGCCCCCTGCTGCTTCTCAATTTGAAGTCCCGGGCAAATTAATTCTGCACAGCTCATGGATCTAGGTCTGCAAATGGATGTGGCCAAGGTGATATCACCAGGTCCCTGGGCCGATTAGGGCGCGGTGCTAGCCAGGTATGCTTTACCGTCACAGATACGCCGCGCCTTGTGGGAATCTTCCACACCCCAGCTTATCTAGCGCAGTGAACGGTTACTCAATCTGGTTGGGCACGGGCTGCCGTGTATGTGTCTTATCAGTAGTTTATCCACATGTGTGGGTGGGTGTCTTTGTCCCCGTCTGGCTGCTACCCTGCGATTCATGTAATTATCTGTCAGCTGGCTGTTTTGAACGCACTGTGTAACAGTGCATGAGTGGAAAATTGTACACAGCGTGTTCATTAAACACGGAAATAATTTTTCACACGTGCGATGCTGTACATGTGAATCCTGATAGCCATCACTTCCAAGGCAAACAGAAAAGGCCAATACTGGAAACCTCACGGCAGCCACAGATGGCTAGGATGAAGTGTACCGTTAATGACACATGGATATTGAGCAATGATAATGCAACACATGACTGATCAGACAGCACAACATCAGGCGACGAATGTTGTGTCATTTGGACAGTTCTACCTGATGAGAGAAAAAAAAAACACACACACAATTTGCCGGGCGTATCGATGAGACTGAGCAGATCAATTCCCATTTGGACAAATGAGCAGGGGGTTAGTAAAAATTGATGGTGGCATAAATTTATACATGTACACACAGCAGCAAAGGATAGCCACGGCACAAAAAAAGGCACTGGGTGTAATTCATGGAATTCAATAATAACACTTGGATGCAAACATTCGCATAGACTGCGCAAGAATGCCGCAAGGACGTGTTCGTTTGAGTGTGTGTAAATGTTGTCATGGTATACTAGGTTATCTCTGAACCAGCCATTGATTCTCCAGATAAAGACGTCTAACTGACACGACTGTGCCAACAGAGGGCTCCCTCCACAATCACCAACTGGATGGATTTCCTCAAACAGCCTGGTTAATTTGAAACTGACTTCTACCATGCTCTCTCTTGTGACATGCAATTCTTGCTCTTTTAAATGCATTTGCACGCAAATGATGAAGTACTTTAAAGGACAAAGACATGCAGAGTAAGATGCTATAAACTAAAACACCGACAGAGAAAAAAAGCTTAGAATTAGAGCAAATATCCAGCCAATTTGACACATAATTTGATTATAATCATTATGGTACTGATATCACCATAATGACACCTGTTTTTTACACTTTTAACAACTGATTAAAAAAAAAATGATGTTGGCTTAGGCATTTTGATTGAATTTCCAACACTGAGAGACAAATTCCCGTCTGAGTGGTGGTGCCGCCCCTTCATTCTTGTCTCCTCCCACGTCAAACCAGCCAACAAAGCCCAGGTGACTGGAAGACACTAACTGTAAAGATGGTGGTCATTTCAAACGCACGTACACTTGCTCATGTAACAACAATTCAAGACAAAATCTATTCTAGCTGTAATGCAAACGCAAGCGACAGGAAGCACGTTCAAACCCAAGCTCTGTCTATTCTACAGACACAATGTGAGGTTATCTACTGGTACTGTACATGTGTACCAGCGTCATGACAGACAGTACTGGCAAGTGGTGGAGTCCAGTCCTTAAACACCAAGTCGAATCGAGAGTCAATTCGCAAATCTGACAGAGGAAATTCATTCCTGTGACTTGAGCAGGGAAGCTTTGTCGGGTCTTGTGCCGGGACTCAACTACAACACAACTGCTAGCTATTACAATGATTCTATTCTACAACAGATACGGGAACCTTGCTTAATCTACAACAAGTGTCACACGTTTCCCGAACCCTTCAAAATCTTGTATCTGGGATATCCTTGGATATTCTATGCTACGTAGATGTGTAGTTCAGGTTTGTGAAGCATGGAACCGTACAAAGAGAAAGAACTGATAGAGAAAAGATCTGAACTTGAATAAACTCGAGTGAAGCAGTTCGTTTCATCTGCTGGGTTCACCGTGTATGATGTGGAGACAGGAGACACCCCACGACAAGGAGCTCCCTGAAGTGACTCACGGCTGTTTTGTACCATATGTTGAACCCGAGACGTTCCCATCGGTGCCACATTCCCCCGTTTCCCCCGTGGCGATGACCGCCAATGAGCCCAATGACAATCACTGAAATATAAATTTGCACACTTTGAAATTCAGCTGGCTTCCCAGCCCCTTCGTATTTTTTTCCCTGTAAATTGCACACCGTAAATTTAAAACCAATGCTTGAAAGGTATCTGACCGCAGCACACATCTTTTCCCCTCAATATCTCGATACTTGTGCAAGAAGTCAAGAGTATTCCAAGTATAAATTTCAGCATTTTTAATACAAAAATGTCCACAGCTTCAGAAGATACGGGGATCATTTTTCACAATCGAGCAGTGATACGACACTCAAGACACTGCATGAACTGAAAAGAAACAGCTACATGTAAGCCCTAAATCTGCTGGGACCCGGCTTCACTATTTCAGTGACTTTCTTCATGATAAGTATGGCTCAACTAATTAGAGTCCACAATTGTTGAAATCAAGTGATTGTCTCTGGGTGCGCACAAAAGCAAGTACTTGTACTTCTCTGCCTGCGGGACGTGTGCAAAGTGTAATCATACAGAAGTCCAAGAGACTGACTTTTCCACCAGAAGTTCACATCCAACAATGATGCGCATGTGCAATGCGTAAACAGCAGCATCAACTTTTGCCAATAGTTTGCAACAATTATTCGGAATAAAAGCGCTTCATCCATCTTTTGGCTACCTTAGCACTTTTTTTCCTCCCACAAAAATCATCCTCCAGCTTCCCCCTATGCCTTTCGAAATTTTTCTGGATATATTAAATGCATGTGGAACCCACTCTCAAAATGGAAGATTTCCCCAAGATCAAGTACACACAAATTTGTTTATGACCATGAAGAAAATAAAAAAAGGAATGCCCTGGCCAATTGTGGCTCAGGTTGGGGGGGGGGGCAGGAGACTGCAATAGCCGAGGAAACGATTGATTAAGGTACTTACCGGCTGACTTAGGGGTGAACTTGTCTCTGTGTGCGGCGCAAACGGCGAGGAGTCGGTAGCCTAGGTCTAGATCGAAGCCATTCTGAGCTGCAACTCTGCTGACAATCTGTTGAGTTGTAGGGGGAGGGAGATGAAGCGGATGGAGGGGGGGAGAAAGGAAGGGGTTTGCAGGTTTATGATGAGGGTTGGTTAAAGTACAGCAGGAGGTTAGTAATTAAGGGAGAAACACGTGACCACGTGGAAGTTTGAAGACAAAAAAGGGGGTAGGGGTTTTACAAACAGTTGAGTTAGGGAGGCAGGGGTAACACGAGGGTATGTTTGTGTGGTTGGTGGGATGGTTGGTGAGGGTGAGTTTTGGAGGATTTGACAGGTTTTTTAGAGGGAAAAAGAGCAAGGGAGCACGGGCAATGAGTGCAACAGGGAATGATAAAGGGTAGAGAGGGCGAAGTGTGAGTTTCGGTTTCACGATTTGGAGTTGTGGGAAGACAACAAGATGTGAGTGAACGGGAAGACCGGAGGAGAGATAAAGAGAACAGATCTTTGTTTAATTTTCAGAGTACTGGAAACCCATTCAGAAACAGATTTTGGTATTCCATCATTAGATTTTTCTGCCAAATGACAAAAGTTACCAAATGATGGCCAATACCATAGTTACTGCAATTTTATTCAAAGTTAATCTGAATTTCTACTTTATGTAGAGCTTCGTCTAGATGTGAAAGTTACTCTGACAGTGATGATTCAGAACCAGGAACTGACAATATTTGGACAGAGAGAGAGCGAGCAAGCATATAATTTCATGTTTAGGTGGAATTGCTCTTTTCAATTTCTTGTCTGAGTCATTCAGCATACTAGCACAAGGGTACATGTACATGCAGCCTGTCACACAGTCAAAGAAGATCCTGTTTGCAATTCATTAATTATACCCAGCAAGAAATGAGACCGAGGGGTACCCCCCCAACATGTCCAATCCCTATACTCATTCCAGACTATTGTTACTTAACACATCCCCCCAAGATGTCTGAAAGGAATTCCCCAGATTCCTGCAAGACAATGACCAACACAAAGCAGGGGGGGTTATCTCCATCTCATACCTTGCTGCATATGTCATTAATGCCGCCAAGCTGCAGTAGTCTGTGCATTCACTAAGCTTATCGCCTATCTCAGCTCTTTTGTGGGCCAAATTATCTTTGATAAACACAATGTAGGACAGACTGTATCAACACCAACAATGTGCCAAAATGCACAAGCTTTAATCAAAAACCTTTGACCCGGCATCCAAAAATAAAAACAGCCGTTGCTGTGGCAGCTGGGCGGTTTTATGGGAAAAGCAAACATGTCAGAAACATTTCTGACACTGCCGTCATGATCCTGATCGGCAGATTAATCAAATCCTCGCACCCATCACTCGGCCAATCAAACAAGGCCCAATCAATGAGTCAATCAATTTGCCAATTAAGTGTGCTATCGTCCGGTAATTCTCTATACCACTTCAATTGATTAAATCAATTTATGCTCGTCATTTCTTCACCCCAGCGGCTGAGTTACACAGACCAAAAGATCGAAAATTCTCTGACAATGGCAGTGCACACATACAGGATGCCCTAGAATAACTTTGACCTTTCAACCAAAAAAAACGGACACGAGCTCAGGAATTGTTACAACTGCATTGTTAAAGTGACGATATTCTCCCTTCCCTCAAAGGTGCAATTATAGTAAACCCACGGCTCATTCTTTCATTTAATACTTCATTCAAACTGGAAACTCAAGTCTCAAAATGTAAAGTAAAAGTGTGAAGGACAATCTCAATGAATATTTCCAAATCTTTGAAAACTTCCACTTCCCACAGCAGGTGTTAAATTTTGGGGGATTTTTCTGCATGCATGGAATGTTCCATAGTTGGCTGTTATCAGAGTGAACGTTCTATTTTTAACAAGGTCAAAAAATGAAACCACAGAACCGACCGGAACAGGTAAAACATTCATTACTCAGAATCCTCGCTAGTCATCAGAAAGCTTGATTCTGTCCCCCAAATGTTCCAGCAACTGTTTTTGGAAAAACAGAAACCCTGACGCAATGTCCACAGAAACAGAGGGGGTACCTGACAGCACTCAACTGCCCGATACCAAACTTCCTGTCAGCGACCCACGCGCGCACGCGTGAGGACTGTGCACGAGGCCTCCCTACCAGAAAGGGAAACAACTTCGTGTCACGCTGCATTTTCTATATATTACACATCCTAAACCAATATCCTGCTCTGCCCGGCCGCGCTGCAGTCAGAAAAAGGTTTCTATGGTTTAGCTGCACAAACATCCGAGGATTTCAAGTACACACAATAGAGGGATAGGTAAATCTATTCCAGGTTTTCCTGCTTGCTTTTCTTTTTAAATGGGGGTGGAAGGTACCAACAGGTGAATGTTTATGGGATCTCTTTACGACCATTGTGGTTTTATCCAAATAAGGAGAGCATTAAAGACCACAGGAAGACGTACCAATAAACGAACAATTCATTGTGTGTTTGGAATGTGCACTATCAAATGTAAAATTATTGTGATCAACACTTAGGGAAATTGCTGTTTTGAAAAATCTATTGACTAATGTGTGGGCCAATGAGTATTATTAGTCAAACTATGGTGAATCACTGTGTGAACTGAAGAAACTACGGCCTATAATGGCCACACTGTAACAATATGTTGTAAGCCCTACAGCAAATCTTCAGTTACAATGTTATAGTCAGTCAATCGAGAACGCCCAGGTTTTGGGAGATCTTTTCAGAACGGGGGGGTCAAGGTTTCCAAATTCCAAGATTTCAGGTGTATGTTGAACAATTTGTTGTTGATTTTTTAAAATTTTGCAAGCAAAGTAAAAACCTTCCTTTTCAGTACATCTGTGAAGTTCGAATTCCATCCAATGAAGGGTTTTTATTATGGCCACTTACATCTCACACCCTCAGGTTGAAAAGATAAAGCAAGACATCAGCAGAAAAACTCCCGAAAGCTCAGCATTGTGAAATGAAGTGCAACTTGACAGTATCTGAGAAAATGTGCGGGGGGGGGGTGGGGGTGTGAGAAGGAATTCTATTCCCTCCCCCAGCTCTTTGAGGCGTGACGTCTTCAGACGTGCACCATTTCCGAGGCAGTGTGTGGAGCCAGAAAGTCATGAGTTTTGCTAGACTTGATTGTGTTTCAAACAATCACTCACTCTACGAGTAACCTCAAATCAAGTACTGACTCCTTCCAGTGACTCACCGTTAGGCAACCGATCAGGCCGGGTTCAAAGGATCGTTGGAAAGCTCTCGGATCAGCGCACCACTCTAGGAGCTCCCGGGCTGCGGTCGTGAAGGTACTTGGGTGGGAAAGTTGCTGTAAGTAAAAAGAAAACGAGGAACCAAAAGTATGGTCAACGTCGGTGTGACACAAAAATGACCGAGATCTTGGGGTATATGAGCCTACATTGTTCCTGAAAGAATTTGTATTTTTCATTTATTCAAACATGTTCATACATGGTAACCAATTCAACCAAGGCTGTTTTTCAACGAGCCCTGTTGAACAACAAGCTGTAAACTTGGAAAAAAATATAGAATCAGAACGTTAAACCACACAAAAACAAACGGACACATTAATGTGCCCAAAGGGATAAGAAAAAACTTAAGAAAGAAGGGAATAAAACAGCATGCCCATATAACAAATAATAGCTAAACAATCAACAGAACGAGCCGTGAAAATTTACGAGTACACTTGGAGCTGAACAAAGTTAGTAAAATGCACATAAAAATTGCTGTCATTTGGATATCACACGAACTACTTGGAAGCAAATAAAACGAGAATATATTTGAAGTTATTCATTAAACAGAACAGACAAAATCTGGTGTATTTTGATAAGATAAAAGGACAAGATAAACAGAGGCAGTCAAAACAAGATTTAGACCGTACACAGAGATCATACAAATAAAATTTGAAATGAATTCAAACAAAGAAAATAAATGTTAAAGATTTACTTGTGAAACTCAAGTGACTAAACTTGGACAGAACAAATGACAACTTGGCATTAAAAGCAGATCAAAGAGGCAAGTACAGGAGGAAAAATGTTATTAACACTGCAGGGTTCAAGACAGTTTCATTTTGAATAAAACATGGCAGACTGGGCGCATTCTGATTGTAAGGAGTTGAACCATGAACATGTACCCGTAGCTAAATCTTTGTAATTATAATTTCCTTTTAGAGACTCAGATTTCTTGGTTTTGGGATTGAATTAAACCGATTAATTCTACTCAAGGTACAGCTTGAATGGATGACGTCAAATTTCTCAGTCACAAATTGTGGCACCCCATTATTGACATTTTTGTACATCACGGCTGCATTGTGCTGAATGTCTTTTAGCATATGAGAGGAACCAAACTGAGCTCTTCCAGGTCAACACAACTTAGGACACTCTAATTCATGTTCCTGATGACGACTGGCGCTTTTATCTTGGAGCTTTGGTAGCGTTTCTTGCGGCGTAATCCAATAGTTTGCCCACGCTACATGTATGTCCAGTAGTCAAAATTTGAGAGAACAATGAATCTGTACAAAAAGATTACAGGCCCTCTAGGGATTATATTTTAAACTTTCTTGATATTGATTCCTAAGAAAGCCCTTTTCTCTGCATTGTTCACTCCAAGAGAGATTTTCATCCAGAATGACTCTGAGAGATTTACATTTTTCAACTGCATTCTAGCAGCCCATTAACGCCAATGTTAGTATCACTGTCTGGCAAGTTCCGAAATCTCTTTGGCTCCAAGTTGAACGACTTCTGACCTATTAACATTTGGACTAAGTTTATTTAGTTTTTGGGGAAAACCCCAACAAGGGAAAATCTCTGAAAATTTCACAAGAAAAAAAAAGAAACCTAACAAACACAGGTTTCCTTCACTATGGTAAAACATCAAACAAACATGATTTTCAACAGAAAGGCAACATGATGCAATGAGCATTTCGAGTCAAACAGCCCCAAATCTCTGCCCGATTCAGGACCACTCCATAGACTGGTCACCGCTACGGACACCTGTACAATTGATTATGTCTGTTTCATCAGAAATAACGTCACCCTTGTCAGCATATATGGCTGATTCTATAAATTAGGGGTCCAACTTGGGGACATTTGGGTGTCCTGTTACACGTGAAGCCTGTCAACTTTTCTTCATGTAAAATTGTAACCACATCATCAAACATTGTCCAGATTGAACTGTATATTGTACAGGTCATAAACAATGTCATCCTGTTTGATCTACTGATTGTGAACAGTACTAATATTAGTTCCATCCAGAAAAGCTGAATGGTTTCACCCATAACAGAGCACCAAACTGTCCCCAAGTTGCACCTCTAATTTATGTAATCACCCATATATACGAGGATGTCCTTTACAGAAGGCCATGTGGACCTTTGGAAGTCATTTATCCTTCTTGTATTCAACACAACCATAATCAAATACCAAATACACGGAAAATCACACAGCTTATTACAGTTCTTTGTGGAAAGATGATTTTTTTTCTCCAAATGCAAACTTTGCACAAATTGATAAGAAAGACTCTTTTACTCACATTCATGTACAGGCTAGTACCCAAAAAATGCAGGTTGGATATTGGGGCCATTCTGTAAATTAGGGGTCCAAAAGTGTGACATATTTGTGTCCCTGTAACACCTGAACTGTGTAATTTGACATGGAAATATCACTGAGATTGATTTCAAACTATTACTATTTGTTTGGCAGGTAATTTGCCTTAATTCATCACTCTTAGAAATTAGAAAATGTGTTCTGAACTTACCAAATCATATGTCAGATGTGACAGGGACACCAAAATTGGACCCCTTATCTATAGTAGAACGACCCATTACCAGTTTGGTTGTTAGAGCACTGCCCCCTCCTCAACACTCAACCCCAACATTTTCACCCCACTAGAAATGAAACAATCCACTATATTTCCCCTCTGGCCCTCTCCATGATTGGGTATGCTATTGGTAATCTATCACTTCTCAAGAAGCACCAAATAATGGCTGGTAATCCTGCCCATGGTACCCAAACACACATGCAAGTTACATCATCACTGTAAACATTCACTGTTACACCAGGCATATGATAATATTCTTATCATGTTTTGTTATTTTCGTTTCGTTTTGGGGAGCCTTTTCAAAAGAAGAATAAAAAAAAATCAGGGATCCTCTCATGTGCTTGATTACCCCAAATATTTTGTGTCTGCTCAGTAAGCACATTTTCACAGGTTAGCTGCGTACAAATGATAACATACATGTGTGTGTACTGACAGATGTAATTGTGTATAATGTACATGTATAAACACTAAAGATTTATCTGGATAGGCTGACAGTTGATGTTGAGTATTTGCAATACCACTGTTACTGGCAACGGTTCCACAACCGTAAAATTCTGCGGTCGGTCAAGCTGCCAACGTGAGCTCTGAAATGCCTGGTCATCTTTGGCCTCAAGTATTCACAGACCCCCCCCCTTTTTTGCACGACACTTTGACGTTCTGACCTTCCGATTTGTGAGTTTGTGGGCTCGATCTGTCCGTGTCTGTTTGCTGCGCTCAGAGATTCTGCCTGAGTTGGCCATTAAGCTTTCACGGCTAATCAAATAATTCATAAGATGTTCCCTCAGGGTGAAAAACGGTCGTGGGGTCTCAAACACACACACTCACACACTTGTCAACAATTTGTAGTGAAAATATTTCTAAAGCTGTCTCTGACGCCTCAATCAATTTTTGTCTTTCTTTCTTTTTTTTTTCTAAATCCAGGTTTTGGTAGGGAAGGTGGAAAAGGTTTAGCAAAAGATTAAGGTCACAAACAGAATTATTATGGTAAAAAAGTCCAAATATTTAGTTCAACTTTAGCTGGGATAATACGGTAATTCCAGAAATTAGGGGTCCAGTTTTCAGGTCCCTGTCACACATGACATACGATTTTGTAAGTTCAGAACAATTTTCTAATTTCCAAGAGTGATGAATTAATGCAAATCACCTGCCAAACTAGTAATAATAGTCTGAAATCAATCCCGGTGATATTTCCAAGTCAAATAACAAAGGTCAGATGTAACAGGGACACAAAAATGTCACACTTTTGGACCTGTAATTAATTTCTGGAATCATCCAATGCTGAAGTGAGAGAGGTTATAAATATTTCACATAAACATTTCTGATGGAGACAGTTCAAAATCCACTTGTTCACAAAGAAACTTTCATCTGTAAAATTTTGCATTTCAAAAAAAATGTGATGAATAAAAAAACCCTGTCTACTCTCTTGAAAAAAAAAACCCACGGATCAATATAAGTTAATTCATATTCATCCGTTGCAGCGGAATACACAAATGTCATCAAATAATTTTTTCTCCCACCCTGAGTAATTAAACTACGAAAACTAACGTTTCATCTTCCCTCCTAAAAGGCTGAGCAGTTCCAAAAGAGAAACCTGTTAGCCCATTCCTTTGTCACCTTAACGGACATGCCTCACTGCTATGAATATGCGAGTTAACAGCCGCTTTTCCCATTTAACTTAAAAAAAAAAATTGCTACAGACATGAGTAAGGACCGTACAGCCATGAGATGGGGTGTATACGTCGATTGGGTGTTTGTGTGGATAGGAGTTGGTTGTTTACGTGATTTGGAACAATTTCGTGCGTTCATTCCGAGAAGAGCCAACCAGAACATCAGCAGATGACACGGGAGCCTGTGGGCCCAAAATGCTAATTTATACAGTTCGACAAAAAAATGTTACCTTGGGTACGGCATCGAGGCAAATAGCTCATTGTGGGGGGGGGGGACGGGGGAGGAGACACAGAACGAATGAGCGAGCTGGGGATCATATTAAATTGATGACGTGCTTCAACGATGCAGCTCTATTATTTAGCCGCACCACTTGGCCTTTCCCAAATCGCTCGTTTCCAACGCCCAGCATCTCTGCAAATAATGCGACGTGTAATTGCTTAGGTACTAATAAGCGGATGGAAAAAGCGTAATGTGCCCGGCCTTGTTTTAGAAAAGGTCTCCGATTTGGCATTTGCAGTGTCTTCTTCGATTGCAATGGTTTGAATGGAATGTGTAGCTGTTCAGGTTAACTGCATGTACGTGACTGGTTAAGCATTCAGAAAGTATGGATTTACTAACGAGTTGATTTATTAATAGAGAATTTGTTAATACTTGATACCTTGTTTGGTTTAAAGGCACTGTGCAACCAAGCGATATTTCTGCTACTCCATTGATGTGATGAAAACATTCAATATAAACTAACCTGAAATCTGCAGCTTCATTTGTGGCACTGTGAGACGTACATAACGTTCATCTTAAACACTTGAAAATTCTGATTTTTTCTGTGGTTTAACAATTACTTATGAATGCAAATATGGCTTCATTTCATTATCAACAAGAGTCCAAGAAACCGCTCGGTACAAAGTGATGTTTGCATTGCGTTCTTAATGTTTCCAGTTAAAATAATAAGTAACTATTATGTCAATAAGTACAGTACATGTAGTCATTAGTAAAATCTCCAGGGGACAAATCTGGGTTCATCCGTTGCCAAAAAAAAAAAAAAAAAAAAAGAATCAGGCTTTTCCAGTGGTACTGAACACAAGGCCGTGCACAATTTTTTAATTAAAAGGGCAATGCTTCCTTTTCTGACCATTTCAAAGTCACGAATGCCAACATGCCCACTTGCGGCTGAGGCAATTTCTTGTCTTTTGTCCCATTCTCGAAGGGGAAAAAAAAAAATCAATTCTACCGTGATCAATAAGATTTCCACAGAAATAAAAGCCTTGGGAGTTTACAATGCATCTCCCTGGATAGAACTCCAAGTTCATAAAAGCTGTTGTCCGTGCGGAGCGGCTGCCGAGCTCGCGGAGATCTGTGTACAGGTGTTTGCAAACACCCAGTATTGATGTACCCCTTCCCGAGACGATTTGGCAACACGGACAGGGTAAATACACGGGTCTCTGCGCCGTGCTGCAGTACAGCAAATCATGAGGGATGGGGTGGATCATTGGCGGCTGCTCAACTTTAGCATTATCAGGCAATCTCATTTATTGATTACACAATAGGGGCTGGTCCGTGTGGGCAGCCGCGCCAATAGCTCTTGGTCTTCATCCATTTCATTTGAGCGCCGGTCTCCGTCCTTCCGTCACCAGAACACCGGCGCTTGAAAAATTTGTTCTGAGATTCCGAATCCTGAAAAACTGCCCAGAAGGCCATTCTCAGAGATGTTCTGTAACATCTTGGCGGCTATAGTACCGCTGCTTGCATGTACCCCATGCACAGCCAGTTCCTTGGCAAATACTTCTACTACCCAGAAGGCCAAGGGGAATTAAAAAAACGGGCTCAGTTGTCATAATCACAGGTGCTGCTTCCTGGTAACTTGAAATCATTCGGCCCAAGGGCCAAAGAGATGTTTTTGTAAAGACAGGACGCCGAGAAAATCCACAAGTGGCAATGTTCATTTTTCCATTCTTTCTCTCAATTTTACAGTCAAGTGGCTGATAAATGTTGGGCACGGCACACAGGTGGTGTCAAGCAGAAATGTGATTAAACACAGAAAAGAACATTTGTGTGGACAGATGAGCTGACAGATCCAAGAGGATCAAGTCAAGGGTGGTTAGTAAACCGATCCAGATGTAGATGCTTGTGCATGCTACTCAGAGTACATCACCAACATGTGCCGGTACCTTAAAAAGTGCAGGAATGAGTGTCAAATAAAACTTGCCACACCGCGCTCACTCGACTGCCCTTGTGCAAAAAAGGGATTTTCTTTTAAAGCGCAGACAAAATCATTTCGGTGCTTGTTGGTTAGAAACAGTAAGAGTGAAACCACTCATTTTGAAGCAGCAAAGCACATGATGAAATGATGAAAAAAAAAAAGATTTGGACCAAAGTATAACGGTAAATCTTCGATATCTACCTCTGGTCTTTTTTATACTGTGCACAGCTGGTGATGTCTTTCACTTAAAAATGATCTATCATTCTAAAGCAACTTTTTCAAGGAGCTGTCCTTGAACCGAAATAAATATCATTTCGATCACTTTAAACAATCCACTGGTTGAAAAAAGCGACTGTCTCATTTTCTTTAACACTATAGCACAGTGGCTATGTGTTTTTTCACCAAGCATTTTTGTAATGCACACACACTTGTCTTCATCACGACATTCCAAATATAAGCTCAATAAAAAAAATCCAGACACTGTCCTCTTTCCACAAAATTAATCTTACTGGTAGTATTCAACAACACATACAATCCTCAGTCATTTGGGCAAGTTAAAAAAACAACAACAAAATATGCGAGTGTCAGCCCCTTGAAGAAACAAAATCTTCAATACCCCATGACTGCTCTCAGAACACACGCAGCAAGACAAAGGTCCCGTGATTTGCAAACAGATAGCTCTTGAAGGTTGTTGAACACTTCTAGTAATCTCCACCATGTGTCCAGAAAAAAAAGCCACTATTCCCGTGGCTGCGGTTGCTGCGGTAACTGACATGCAAATGTATTCTCATTCTCACCTGCTTTATGCAAATCAAACGCTCAGTAGTCTGCTGAATGTGTCTGTCCATCGACGACTCTGTTGTCATCATCTTGTTTCCCTCACAGGATCACTGAGTGCAACAAAAAATGGTAAGTAACTTTAAAATTTCTCCACGTCACTAAGAATTCCGAGTAGAAGCTCTAAAGTCATTGAATTATCTTTTTCAATATTAAGCAAACTTTCCTTGAAACTATTTTACGAGTGACCACACCCGTTCCGGATGGCGCTGCGGTCTCCAAGCTACATGTACTATCTGCAATTAAACAAGTCGAGCATGCATTCCATGAATTGCTCGTCAACATTTGAAGTAATCACACAGACAAATATACCGCAGGTTGAAATAGGGATTTCTACAGAGAAAAATTGACCATCAATATGGGCGATTCACAATAGTGCGCCTCCAAGAGTTTGCAACGCATTGACCAATCACAGTGCGCGAAAGCTGTAGACCCTTTCCAATCGTGCATTGGGTCGACAGATTTCGCGCGCTATGATTGGTCAACGCGTTGCAAACTCTTGAAGGCGCACTTCTGTGAATCGCCCGTATTAAATGGGAGGTGCAGTGCTGGACTCAAGTTCCTTTTTAATGTGTTGCAGTGTTAGCAATAGAGGGCGCTGTGCATCAACAGTATAACACACCTTACAATCCTGCATGTTTCTCAAAATGAATTTCAGCAAATTTATAATTATACTTCCCATAAAATTTTTTTAACTGCTACACCTAGAGATGATGACACTAAATTTCACACCCATGTAATGCTCATAGTCCAGTTACAATGACATTCAAGTACATGTACACTCTCTGTACTTGGATATACTCTTGTATCTACTTTTAACAACTTTATCACTGAATGCTTTTCTCAGATACGGTAGGCAGTTTTCATATTGCGCTACGACAACATTTACAACCGCAATTTCTGAAATGCACAACCTACCCTACATCATATGAGACAATCTGATTGGTGTTTGTGCAAAGTAAAGAAGGTGGTGGTAATTTGTCAGTTGACACTGAGGGGGGCAAATTAATCACTTGAGGAACATGGCAGAGCCAGGTGGTTGTTACCAATGAGGAGACTTGCCATTAATCAATGCTGCACTGAAACTGCCCGTCAAATGCCTGAGATTCCTGGAAAAGGAGAGGGGGAGCAGCTACTAAAAGGCTTGCACGGTGGCCTTGTTGGTGATGTTGGCCCTAGTGGCTGCAGTGATTAAGGGAGCTGCAGGGGCCACAGTGGAGGGTGGCCATGGTGATTTTGGAGGCCATATGGCAATGGTGGCCACCATGCTGTAGTGATTGATACAGGCTGCGGTGGTGGCCGTGATTACTGGCCACTGTGAGTACCAATACATCTTGGGTGGCCACAGTGTTCATGCTGACCATGGTGGGCATAGTTCACTGCTGCTTGGTACCAGTGTGGGGACAAATCATGGAGGCCAAGGTGACCTCTGCTGCTAGCATGGCTGGCCACAGCGGCCACCATATACATGTACATAGTAGCTATTGGGAACCAGGGTGACTATTCACTGCACGCTGGTAACAAACATGTCCAGGTAGCTGCAGGTGGATGTGATGGTCAGCACAGTGGATGCGATATGGTAGCCGCAGTGGCTTTGCTGGCCATGCAGACTAGCCATGAGCCAGATCGAGCCACTGGCCAGATTGGGCCCTTAGCCACTGTCTTTTCATAGATAACAAGTCTGAATACAACAAAGATTTTCTAGTTCAACCGTCTTTTCTTTCAAAGCTGAAAATGTCTTCCATTTCAGTTCAGCAGTTACGGGAATTCAAACATTTTGCCCGCAGTTGACAGAGTTAGTACAAACTTCTTTTCATCTCCAATTTCCCGTTATCTCCTTTACATGTCTGCATCCACAGTACAGTTATCTTAAATATTGCAGGTCACAAATTCCACTTCAAACTAGGAAACTTGATTAATTCCTCCGTCCCAAACTTGCCCCCCCCTGCACAGGGATAATGCGACCACTAATCCTTGGAAGAGATTAAGTGGGTAGTGAACAATTCACGGCACTCCTTGGATGGAAAACGTCCAGCGGTTCATCTAAATGCTAAATTCCAGCTGAAGACACCCCCTTTCTACGCTCGGATCAAGGCCTGAATGTCAGCAGTAAGCACTGCAAACTATCGCATTGGCCCACTCAAATGTCAGTGAGCACAAAGTGATCATGATTGATGTGTTTCAGGTATTAGCCAATATTGCATTAATAAAAAGGAAAGTCACATTTTGGTCAACAATTCATCAGGTGGAGTTTTCTCAGTGGGAAAAAAAAAGTGTTAAGCTGTGTCGATATTCGGTAATGCTGCCAAGAAGAGGTCAGATCACTGAATTGTGGGGTCATCAAAAGTCGCGATTGGTCAAGCATGACTGCGTGAAACAACCTCCGTAAAACATTCGCGCTCTAGCCACGGTGATGGAGAAAGCTCCTGATTCCTGGAATCGGTAAGCATTGATTGGAAAACTGTTCAAAACCTTTCTAATTCCAGTACAACTTACGCAAACGTGCATTGTGATGGTGTTCTCAAAATAGGCTCAGGGATAATCTGCTACTGGTAGTAACTCTGGGGTTGTGTAAAGTGCATGATCTGTCAGGGTGAAATCCATCATTTTTGCGAGGCAAACACAGCCTATCATCCCAAATGCAAGGTGATTCATCTGCAGACATACTACTCGCGACTTCCCTATCTGCTCAAATCTACTTGCAGAGTCCACGTTTCAGTAGTAATTTCTTAGTAATGCTGTCAGCTGTGCAATATCGTTTCTCACCAAATTCCAAGCTCCCTTTTTCGTACGAGATGGATTACACAGAAATTGGGCCAGCGAAAAATTGCTTTTTAAAAAATTGGAAAACCAATGAACTGACAAATTGAAGGAAACAAAACTAGCCTCCCCACTTCAGTATTTTGGACAAACAGGTCTGGTTGTTAGATACTAGGATGGAGTGAATCACACCCAAATGAATAAGCATAAATGTAAAAAAGAAGTAAAAGACACATCAAGCTTCAAATTTCAGTTGAGTTTCTTCTATAGATCTCCGTGGTTGAATGTGATCCAGAAGGATGACATCGACTTCTCTGTTTCCGCAATGATTCAAGCACAAGAGGAGTCACAGACATTTTACAATATCACACAGAAGTCAGAAATACCCAGTGCACGTATACTGCAGAGACAAAGCATTGTGAGGACACATCAAAGTCCTCACAGACATTTTGATGATACCACAATATCACACAGAAGTCAGAAATACCCAGTGCACGTATACTGCAGAGACAAAGCATTGTGAGGACACATCAAAGTCCTCACAGACATGTTGATGATACCACATGTATCACACAGAAGTTACACCTGCCCAATGCATGTATACATGTACCAGTACATGTGTTGCAGAGACAAAGCATTGTGAGGACACACCAATGTTCCCACAGACATTTTGATGAAAGCAAATCATCATACAGAAGTCAGACATACATGTACCCAATGCATGTATACCATTACATGCATTGGGACAACATGTATGTGAACATGTAACTTCTGTGAGATACAAAAATGCTCTCCAGAATTGAGGACTTTGGTGTGTCTTCACAATGCTTAGTGTCTGCAGTACATGTTCTGGTATACATGCATTGGGCAGGTGTAATTTCTGTGTGATACATGTGTTATCATCAAAATATCGGTGAGGACTTTGATGTGTCCTTACAATGCTTTGTCTCTGCAATGCATGTACGGGTTTACCAGCACAGGTATGGCAGGGACAAAAACACTGTGAGGACACAACATAGTCCTCACAAGTCGGTCCAACATTTTCTCATGATAAAAGTCTTTAATCCCACAGGAAAGTCCCAAGCAAGGAATATTCTCATTTCATGATTCTTGAATAGGGTGGGCAGCTGAACATCCATTGCAGATTTAACAAGCAGTGGCATTCTGGTTTAATACCGACATACATGTCAAGATGAACCACACGTACACACCCCATTCAGATGTAAAAATAGCTGACAACAGTACAGGCACTGGGGGGGAAAAAAGCGATGAAAGGTTTTCACTCACAATTCCACACACAAAAAAAGTCCAACACTGGAACGTGACTCTCCACACACGCTCACCCCTGACATTTGTCAGGAATGTAACTTCAACTTCTCTAAATCAACCCCCGCCCTGAACAGGAAAAAAACTTTTCATCTCCGCTCTGACAATTTGGGAGAAGCTTCCAAGATTGCCGACAATCTCACAGTTCAAACAAGGGTCTGGAACGGTTGAAAAATACCAGTACTACGGACTCAGATCTGGGAGAATCCAAAGAGGGAAACAGCCATAATGGTAAAAATCAGGGTAACTCAAGCCTTGCAAAAAGTACAGAGTCTCAGTTTGTGGAGCTAAGCAGAAGTAACCAAGACAAATTTATGGGCTGAACAGAAGTCAGCCGAGACCCCGGGCACATGAGCTCATTTGCTGGGCAAAGTGATCTGTGCCATCCAGTTCCAGGAACTCAACCCAAGGAGAACAATGAACAGTTCTCCTGAGGTTCATGGACGGTGTACAATGCATATCTGGAAGTTGTCTTGGAGTTGGAATATGCGACGTGATCCTACAAAATGAGTCTTAAGGCCATATTTTTGCCAATTATATTTTTTCTCTTGAGTGGGATCACAAGGAGCCAACAGTTCTCTTTGTTGGAATGTATCACGCAGTCGGTCATCCTGAGAGGTGGGCAAAAAAAGGTTGGGGGTTCACCGGATTTGCACGGTGCAAGATTCTTTTCAAGGCCTTGAATTCAGAAGTGGCTCTGATAACTTCAGACTCATTTTGTTAGGTTGGGTGACGTATGACCAAACCCAAACACAAGTCCAGCACTCCTTGACGGTCCCCCACCATAGGTAAGCAAACTTCGAGGTGCACCATTGACAGAATTATGGCTGCCATTTTTTCTCCCCAGGCAAATAAAAAGAGGGTAGGGAAATTATTGGAATTTCCAGGACAATCCGGGAGGGATTGATCTTGCCGGGAAGGCTGCTTGATAAACTGATACCTTGAGTCAATTGAAAGGATCCAGATCCCATTACAGACAGATTTAAGCTGCTAAACGGTCTAGTGCCGACTGAGAAGGAAATGCTTGGAAATGTACCATACAGTCAAGGCAGAGTGAATTGTGAATGTGATTGGTGAAGGTTTTGAGTGGTGAAAAGCAAAAGCAGTTCAAATGGTGGAACAAGAAGCCGAGTTGAGCACGGACGTGTGAGAGGCTCCACAACAAGAGTCAATATTTTTGCAAATCGTCACAGTGCTGACCAAGCACAACTTAAAGACTGTCCACTGACAGTGATGTTGACAGATCGCGTTCTCAGTAGAATCGCTAACAAATAAAAAACCCTGGTGAATGATTCCAGGTGTTCATCGGCTAGCAAAAATCCTTTGAGTACACTTTTTAATTTTAAAAGGGACAACTGAGTAGAAGTGTTCCACTTGGGCCTGTCCAGTACACAGACATATAACTTGGACAATGGACAATAAAACAATGAAATTCTAATCTTTACAAGACTTTGTAGAGTATTTTTTTAATGACATGAAGTGAATATGAGAAAATCAGTTGATCCCAGGAAAGTTGTAAGCCTGCCGTACTCTTCGATGGAAGTGAGAACACCCAAAACTAATGATCTCATCATCAACTGCTACTGCAGTCTTGAAAACCTTTGTTAAACTGCCAAATGTATTTGAAAAATTATTTGAAAACTAAAAACAAACATCCTGGTACCTAGCAGGACTTGAAATGCTCCTGGTTTTAACAGCAATCATGCCCTAAAACACCACTCTTTCCTAAATAAATTTGCTCAGTCTCGTGCTAATCTTCTGCGACCCCAAACAAAGTGAAGTGAAGTGAAGACAACTTGTTGAGAATTTATTTTCACCAGCCGGAAACTACCAGCATCAACTGTTTGTTTGGCCAGCAGATATCAGTGGTAACAGTGTGGTTGTATTTGGTGTTTGGTTTACAATGGGACAAGGACATTGGCATGAGCTCTGCATGTCTGATAATAATCCTTCACTCTGCCTAAACTTTAAAACAGCGTGAAAAAAAAATACGCCTGTTTCAACTTCATTGTTGGTTTGCTGTAGCTGAAACAGCTCGTTCTGTCCACTGTTGAAATTTGCAACAAAAGAATTAACGGTGCAAAGGGCTGGTTTGAACTTGGCTTGCTTTGTAAAGAGAATTCAAGAGTGTGAATTTTCTCTCTTCCATTCGTACAAAAGGCAACTTTTTCTTCAAAAAACCATTCCAGTTCAAAAGGCAAATTATCCAGTTGAGGAAAAATATTTCCATCAAATCACTGAATGAAACGTCAAAACAGTCTACCTAAAATCACTCTCCTTCTGAAGTTTTGAGGCTACCCTTTTAAAATTGTTTCCAAAGAACTGGTACCGTGCTGTTTGATTGCAAAGAGCAAATACTCATCTTCAACAGTCCACTGGTCCCCTAATATTTACACATGTACCTCTTGTTTCTTTGAGGGTTTGTTGTTTACGATATTGACAACGGCCACCATGGACAAACAGCTTCCATGTATGCTTTTGATGATGTAACCATACACAGTGTACATTTGTAAGTTGCTGGCACCTTGGAATCTTTCCTTGTCAGTCTTTTTTTAGTGCTTTGTAACAAATATCTGTACGCATGGGTACATGTACCGGTACACGCACAAATGACTGGCCCAGCTCGCCTTGCAATGACCACCAATGAAGATCTTGTCAAAACACTATGTACAGTGAAGTAAAAAACTCCCCTAAGCTTGTTGGCAAACATGATAACAGTGAAAATTACAATCCAGGAATGTGAAGCTGAACACATGTCAACTCCTATGCACATATTCACACTGGGACAGTACCTGCCTTAAAACTATTAAAAAATAAACTATGCACAGCGGATATAGTCCAAATACCGTTACCCTGAAGGGGGGAGGGAGAGGAGGTCATTATCTCCCCTGAGGTAGATTACTTTCCCAGGGGGCATGTCAGTAACCATGATCAAATAACTCTGAGATTCCTGAAACAGAAACAGTAAAGAGATAATGTCCACGCTTGACATCACCTACACTGTACATGTACATGCAGTAGTGGTGGGGTTCCTGCTCTGTGACGCGCATCCCGTAAACACAAACAGCGCTCCCGAGCTTGTTGCAACAGCATTCCTCCGCTCAGCTTTGCGCCCGGCCCCCCAATTCCACCCCCCCCGCGTGGTTGGCATTCCTGGCCAATTTCCCCCGACCCAAAGTTTTGGCATGACAGGGATGCCACATGTCTGTCGCAGATGTGGTTAAGTGGGCAGCGTCATTCGAGGCCTACAGCCTGGCACAAGGACCACGCTTCAGTTTTTTGGGGGGTCTGTTTTAATAATCTTTTCCACAATGCTTATTTTTTCACAGAGGATGATTTTCATAGACACCTTGAACATAATCGAACTCAAAGCCGAAGTTTAAACATATCCACGTGCAGTACGTGCTTTTTTTTATCACCGACACAACCTAAATCCTGTCCTCCACATTAAGAGCTTCTTCGTTTCTTAAAGAATAATGAAATTGTAATTTCCAAATTCTGTCTCCAAAAACAAAGTCATAACTTTCCATTTTTAATTATCATTTCCTTGCCTCAAACAGACTCAAAATGATGCTGTGCTTCTTTGGAATAAATGCCAGCAGAATCAAGACCTTAATTTAAATATTAGTGGACAAGGACTTCATATTAATCTGAATTTTCTTTTGAAGTAATGTAAGTAATTATAGTTTTCATGTTTCAATGGACGGGTGAAATTAAGCCCAATTGTTAAATTCCACCAAAATTTCTCAACATTTACATGTGTCTGAAATCTGTCCCTCATTTCCCACAAATCATCTCCAAATTTAATGCAGTGTTCTTCAAAAATTAAACTTTAATTGTATCCAAATTCTGTTAACCTCTTTCTAAAAATCCCAAACAATTAAGTCCTCACATACATGTATAACAGCCAACACCTGCCAGACGAGTTTGACTAATTTTTGCTAGGGTCAATTCCTGAGGTTGATAGAGTGGTCACTCTTGGCCCAGCTAACAGGGGTAATAACCATGTCAATGCCAACATTATCTGGACCATCCCTCTCAGTATTGAACTATCTGGGCGCACTTACGGACAGGCATTTACATTTTAATTTCCACGCGAAAATTCCAGGCACTACCTTTGCATTTTTCCCTGGAGGTAGATCACTAGAGATCACAAGCGATCACAAGGTGTTAGTTGACACTGAATGCAATAAACGTGAGGACGTCGTTGGTGTGACAAAGCTGAATATCCTGAATAAATTCAGTGGATTCTAAAACAGATTGTGAAAAAAAAAAACCAACCAATAAAACCCCTTTTTTTCACCAAAGGAAACAGCACAAAATGAGTACGACTGGTGTTTCTGCAAATATGCACAACGAGCCACTTGCTGGGCGCATCAACGAAACATATGTTTTCTTTCAACAAAAGGCACCAACCACACCCTCCCTAAACCATTTCAAGCCTGGGACGACTGGGATGAGCCGAAGGCCTCATACATCCCGCTCTGTGTACAAACCTGAGCGTGTAAAATGTCACGCGGGAGCCTTACATGCCAACTACGCCCAATGATTGATGGCCTCATTTCACCAGCCACGGCAGCGATAGAAATTGAACTTAACTTCCCTTCCCCCCCCCCGACAAGTTCATGTACATACATCCCGTACACACGCTCAGATACGCAACTTCACCGATTTGGCTAGGCGCGCTTCGGTAACAGCACGTACTGCAGTAATGGGGCAGGCCAAAGCACATCAGTACATGCACATGTACACAAATGTACGTGGACATGTACATGTACGTGCAGGGCAGCAGCAATCAGCGTACGTGCTGAGCACAAGAGGAATACGGAAGACTTAAAAAAACCATGCTGGTGCAAGGAAGACACGGGGGCCTTAAGTGGTTTAGGGCGGGGGAGGGGGAGAATGAGACAATCTGTCTGGCCTTTGGACAGATCAACGACGGTGGAACAAGAGTAAACATGAATATTGAAACTAATTAATCGATAAAAATGGTGATGGCTGTGTGCAGCGTTCTGTAGCTGGCTTGCTAAGTTTCATTTACGTACATGTACATTAGTTAAAAAAAAAAGACTCTCTTATGTGCATCATGCCTTCACTGATCAATACCGGTATTCTCCAAATGGGACCTGTGAAGCTCTATAAGCCAAGACACTGAATTCCGTTCAGATTGAATGATTCCACTTTAAAATCTAATTCTAAGAACTTGACGTGACATTGATGCCAGCATCAGATACACTGCTCACGTCCTCACTCTTTATATCATATTGATGATCCTGTCTGTAATGATGTCGCCAGGCACATGCATTACTGACAAAGGTTATCCATTACAGCCATTGGTCATCACTGCATCAACAGCAATAAATTATGCAAATTTTATGAAACAGTAAGGTAATAACTTACTTTCTACTCTATTCAAATTGACAGTTGTAAATACAGACCGAATCCCGAATAATTAAACGCTCCCGCATAATATGCAGGGTCAGTAGGATAAAAATTAACATAACTGCTCTTACCTCCCCCCACCCAAAAAAAAAACTGCATTCAGAGTTGATTGATAAATATAAGGCCACTTTGCTGTCACACAATGCCAATTCTTGTGCAGCTTCATTATACTACTGAGTTCCTGGTGATTCAAATGTGTCGAGAAGATCAAAATAACGACGGTGTACATGCACCGCATACCTGACATAAAAGAGGGGATGTACTTGTAGATATGGCTGCTAATGATGTTATCCGAATATTTTTTTGTGCCGACAGGCAAGACCCGGCCGCAGAATCAAACAGAAAGGACATGTTTAATAATTAATCACTTCTACCCATGAGCGATACAATTCCAGAGACCTACTCTCACAAATTAACCCTACCAGCCAATCAGCCGTTACAGTATTGAGCATTTTGTGTCTCTACCGACGTAAATGCATGTGGGGGGGGGAGCTTTGGAAAATACGTCTCTACAACTATTATCATACGGCCTATCGGTGGATGTGTATGCAGGAAAAGAATGAGGCAGATTGACTGTGCGTTCGCATTAAATATCCGGGGACGATGATGGGCTCTGTCCGTAATAATGAAGCCCTTGTGTGCTAATCGTATCTGGTTCTCCCAAGTACGTGTACATAAACAGTGTTAGCCTCGCGGTAGCCTTTTAACGACAACTGATTGTAATTCAAAGTGACGTTCAGCAGAAGACAGGGTGCCTAATAATGCACATCAATTTCTCCACTGTTTATTGAGATAATGTCTACCTGCTGAGCACAATACAAGGGAACAACCCTGTTAAAGAAATGAATTGATTTGTAACACTGTGGTCACTTCTAATTTAATTTAGGTGGTTAAATTATGTTTTTCAGAAGGTATGCCCTTTTTTAAGCACTTATATGGGTTTTTATTTTTGGGAGGGGTTGGGCTTTTTGTTTTCATCTCATCTGATTACTTGGAGGTTTACTTTCTTGAGATAAAATTTGAATGAATAATTTCTAAATGCTTACTCTTGCAGGGTTGTTCATCATTGAAAAAATTTTACCTGTCTGAAATCTGTTCTGACAATTTCTACATTTGCTTTTCTTTCCATTCACGGAGGAGGAAATCGGTGAGGGGGCACAGAAAAGCTGTACACATTATTTTCTTGAAAGATCTCTGTTCACGGCTTCCCCGGTTGCGGCTGTGTATTTGGGGCGTGATCCCTGGCTATATGGGGCTTCAGGTTTTATGGCTTCTGACTGCTGCCCACTGAACAGAGCTATTGATAAAATGGCAAAAAACCACGAGTGTAGGGTTGGGTGGAGTAGCTTCAGTCGACATATCGCTGGTACAGCATTCTGGAGATTACAGGTTCAAATACGACACTGGTCAATTTCTTTGTTCGTCTGTCCCTTTTTAAATCCACCGTCCTTTTTAGACCTTGGAGGGTTGTTCGAGGGTCTTGAAAGGAGAAAACAAGCCCCCCCCAAATATTAATGTGGTTTCCCCAGACAATCTTGAGATTACCATTTATTCTTCTTTTGTCTCGGTGGGAAACTCCAGACAGGGTCAATGGCATAAAAAAAAGGATTTTTTTGCTCTGTCTGAGCCAGGGTTGGTCAGAAATGAGAACCACGGAATTAGCTACAGATTCCCTGATCGAGAAACAAATTGATTTGATAAACATGAACTAAGCATACAGTGTGTACATATCATGCCTCCATTCGTCCGCCGCACACGTCCTCGTGCACGGCTCAAACACCTGATTTCTTTTTCTAACTCCAACGATAAACATGAATATTGCAAATCCCCACATATGGTGTGGCCACGTTACGCTCGACTTCATTTGCAATTTTACAGAGTTGAGTTCCAGGTTTAACAAATACAGACTTTCCCCCCCCCCTGCCATTATCTGATCTCAACTTCAAAATGATTGCAGAAATTCATTCACAGCTGTCTCAATATTCTGGTCCTGAATATAAATAATGAGGATAAGTTTATGAATTTATGGACGGAAACGACTCTGGCATACTGATTTTCGTGGCAACGTCAACCACAACAATAAGTCAGGAATTGTGCGTATTATCTCATTTATTATTGGCATTAGCATGTAGCATGAACGGATCTGCGATGTAAGGTAGGTGTTGTAAAATGTGGACTACTTCGCAGAAACATACATAAGGTGTGTGTCACAAAAATGACAAAAATCAGTTTTAAATGGAAAGCTTTCGATGTAAACTTTCATTTGGTCTTTGGCAGAGCTCTAGTTCCACAGATATGACATTCCTTCAGATTGATATTGTCTCTGGAGTTCAACTTAATCCAACTGAGAAAAGAAGCTTTGAAAATAGCTGAGTCAAAGACAGACTTAGGCATGGAATTACCTGAAATCTTCCTAGTGCTCAACCGATATAATCCTGTGAAACATTTTTACTGATAAAACCTGCAACTTTAGCGATCACAGATGTTATATCTGACAAAAAAAAACCAACTTGAAATTCCACCAGAAATTTCACTATGTCAAATGTGAGCAGGTCACTGCACGGACAGGAACCACATAACTTATGCGTATCACCTTTTCTGGGAGTGGGTCCTAAAGCTTGTTGAAAAGGTTAGCTCATTAAATATTCAATCACACTGATACAAGACATTGAACTGTACATGGCACGCTACAACTCTACAAAGATCCTACCAAACAGCAGACAAAAGAAAAAGAATTCAAAACGAACTACACACAAAGCGCATCCAACCCAGAGATAATACATTCTGAAAGAAGTCCACTTTCAGCAGGCCTTTGAATATCAGGGGAGACTCTGTTTCCTTAATAAACTGGAAGTTGATTAAAACACAAAAGGCCATGAACTACATGGTTCATCTCTAGTTGCAAACGGGCTGTTCGACGGCCATCGAAGTTCTTCACCACTGGCTACTGACGACATTGCCAAGACATCAGTTTCCAATCAACTGGCTGGATAATAACTGGAATACCTTCTTTTGACAGGATCAAATCAAGGTTTTGAAACACACATAACTACACAAATTAAACAACATTTCTTACAGGTATATGGAATTCATTCTTAAAGCTGGCCTGTTCTTGGTCAGCATCTGGCAGCTGTTGCTTTGGCTAGTGTGTTGGTTCACTTTTAGCTCAAAGTTGTCTGTAAATGGCCACTAAAACCAAACTGAGTAACCAGCTATGTGGTAATTCAGTGTCAATTAGCCCCAGCAGATTACAAATCAATGGCTAGTGCATAGATCGCAGTTGACTGCTCAATATTTAATCCAAAGTTCTGAAAAAAAATGACGTACAATGTAAAAAGTCAAGAACCTGTACTTGGTCAACATAGACGAGTGTATCTATACTTTAATTGTAAAACCACTTAATCATTTCCATCTGAATTCTCAAAAAGAATTTTCTGAATTCTTTTAAGAACAATCTTTTTGGACACGAGTCTGAATTTTCATCAGCGTCAACGAAACCACCCTTTCCGTGGTCATGGAAATGAAGTCTGCCATGGTCTAAATATTTCACAGATGAAAGTTTCATTTCCTTTCAGCCTCAGAATGGAAATCACAATTCAAAACCTTCACAGGAGAAGTTTAAAAAAAAATCCTTTTCTCAATGACAACCTAATAAAAAAAAAAAACTAATAATAAATTTGCTAAGATAACATCCAAATGAAGATGCTTATCCTCATGCTACTGCCACTGATGCAGAGTTGACGTCAATGCTGTACTTCGGCTTCTAATTTGAGAGAGAGAAAGATAAAAAAAGACCAAGGCAGAAAGAAAGCCAATCAGGTACATGTAAATCAAGACCTTGCAGTAACGGCCATGCTGATTTGACTTCTAGATACGCACAATGACAACATCGGTGCTAGGGCTGAGCTCAAGATTAATTAAGCAGTTGCCGATTGGAGTGAGCCAAGTCTTCTTAATTTAGCCCCTTCACCATTCCTTATTCATGCCATCCTTGATAATACTCCAGCGCTGTTCTCCATCATGTTCGTATCGATAAGGAAAGAAATTTCAGGGTTGTCTTAGACAGGAAAGAAAAATTTAAAATTGGAAATCAGTTGTCTAGGTAAAAACCACACAGCCAGTCATGTACCTAATCCAGGTAGATGACTTGGTGGGACTCGAACCTGGGTCATGACTGCATGAACGAAGACAGTGAAAGAACCGATCAGAAATCTGACTTGTCTCTCTAACCCAGTGGTTTTTTTTTCTTTTTGGAATTATACATGTTCTGAATGGGTGACCGACTTGGTCTATTGGCTCTTGACAGTAGCTTTACGAATACCATGCCGTATTCTTCCTCATCGTGACCAAAACATTACATCAAGCGTGCCATACTGAGGCTGCGACTACGCCTAGGGCTGCATGCACATGCATACAGGTCTAACTGGTTACAAATGTGGGCGCAGCAGGCTGATAAAGCCGTATCCAAATCTTGCATCTGGGGCTCGGTCTAGATCTTCACTGGTTGCAAAGATTTGGGCATGCGACTGGTAAAAAAAGATGTAGCCAGCACCCCATGGAAACCCATTCTAATTACAGCCTGAGTCTTCTTTCCAGCAGCAGGAATAATTTTTGACCCTGAGGGCAAAATAAGAAGTTCCTACAAAAACTCCCAAAGTCTATTATGAGCAGACTGCTGTGCAATTGAAAATGGACAAAGAAATAAGAACTGAAGAAAACAAATCTTCAATCCTATTAAAACAGGAAAAATTTTCAAACTCAAGTTTGCATCTTTATTCTTATTATTCAACAAAAACTGGCTCTTCGCGCACCAATAATATTTGGCCTGCGAAAAGCCACTTTTTCAGGGCCTGGACAAACTTCACATTATCAAGTTTACCAGGCCCTGATAATTTGTGTACATTTTTTCCCCTTGAGTTTCAGCAATGAAAGTTTCGTACAGGTACATGGAGCAAGCCATATTCTTTTTGAGATAGACTGAGCAGCAAGTTTATGAGGCTACAGCCAACTCAAATCTACCAGTGTGGGGACAGAATTACATGGACAGGTACCAGCAAGTTGTACTCACAATTTTGACTTGTACGGTATTCCCACACTTGTCTGGCACAAAATATGGCTTGCTAATGTATAGATATCACCCCTAAATTAGACTTGAGGTATACTGTGCAAACACGTACACGTACATGTAAACAGTCAGTCCCCTACCTTTTCAGTTGCGGGTTCAACAGACACAATGCGTGCAGGTATTGTCAGCATTTTCGAGCCTGTGGCAAGGTCGGTGAGTCAAATAATTAGTGACAGCCAAGCTAATTGATAAGACCACTGCAGGTTCAAACCGACCTAAAGACCGGAAAATTGTGAGTCTGCAAAACAGCAAGAACGCATGCGCCGGCATTTGAGCTGCAATGACGCGGGATTGAGTCGCACTAGACTTCTCGTCACCCTCTTGGTTTGGAAGTCATTCAGAGTCAGTTTCCTCCGACTGTACATCACATTTCCTAAACGGGCCTGATTCAAGGAACCCACTTTCGGTTTCCATTTTCTCAATTGCAGATAAGCTACTATCGTGCTTTCACCATCCTCAGCGCTTGAGCCTGCCCATGACTATTTTAAACATTCATTAAAACTTGTACAGAAAGCCTTCATTTGATGCGACATCAAGCTTCAGCAAGTCCACCCTTCCCCAGTTTTTAAGTGGAATTTCATCCTGATGTAAAAAAACAAAATAATATAAAGATCCCTGTACACATACCCTGTACTTTCTTCACTGAGCTACTCAGCTCTGTTGGCCATCTCCCAATTTTTAACATCCTTCCCATGTTGTTTTATCTTTTCAAATCCTTCTTAGTGACCTTGGCCTTTGACATTAAAATCCATAGCATGGGCGTCATGAGAGGGGAAGGGATTCCCCTTGGGGAAAAAAAGGGAAAAATAAAAAGGAAAGAAAAAAAATAGGTAAACAGTGAAAGAAATTTTAAAAAAGATGAAAGGATGTAAAAATCACCAATATGCCTGAAAAAAAAAACCTCACAATTGATCCCTTTCGCTGTTGATGGTTCATCAGTTTATACATGTAGCTAATGATGCATAACCCCTCCCCCTAAAAATTTCTTCCCCTCCCCCAAGTATTAGTGATTTGCCCTTCCAAGTGGATCCACCCCCCCCCAAAAATCTTGCCAACGCCCATGACCAATAACACTCCAAGTCAAATTGAAACAAAAAACATCACTTTGCTTTGAATACAGCACAAACAGTCGTCGGGCAGGCTCCCTTTTTTTAAAATGATGGCAACGTAGATGCAATCCCACGTACAATTCACTCTCACCTTTGCGCGAACCTCCCCAAAGGATCTCTCCTCTGCCAGGCTGATCGATTGATGGGGCACAATTAATTGACAGGAGTTACATGTTCCCAGGGACGTGACAGGGTATTGACAATCAATCGGAAGGGATGATACCATAGTCACAACTGACAGCAACTGTCTGAACTGTCGACTGATAGGATGGTAACAGGTCAGGCTGGCCAGCAGCAGGGACACAGTCGGCCGAGGCGCACACGCATGGCTTGCGATGAGATCCTACTATGAATCAATACAACGCTAATAACTGCCACAGGAAAGCCTGCATGTATCCAACTGCCACTTCAACATGGGCAATGATAACAGATTAGACCACATCTCAACAATACATCTTCCATAAGGATAAAAGTAAATCTGCAATGTCAACACTAAATCGATAACAAAGGATCAGGCCTACTGCGCAACTGGTTCCCATTAGTTACACTATATCTCTCCCTGCACTCTCTAATCAGAGCAAATAAAGGTAAAGGGTAAACAGGCCTGACTTGTCTTTGTGTCCCTACTTGAACAGTCACACTTTCACCAAATTCCTGGATTATACCCTCACCACTAGACAATAAATTCTAGTGGCCGGGCTTTTGAATGTAATTCCTGGCATAAGTAACTTGTGACTGTGCAAACCACAAGATCCCTGTAACATTCACCAAATGTGCACCCCAGAGCTAGACAACTCATATGCACAAACCACATCTGCAAAATTTCATTTGGTGTCCTATCATATTCTGTCCCCTAGAGTTATCAGTGACCTTGCTCAAGGGATGTGCAGTATGCACATGTGTGCATGTACATATGTACAAGGTCAATACAGCCTTTGGTTACATGTACATGTTAGTTCAAAGCACAAAATACATGTATGTTGAATCTCTTACAATCAACAGAAATGCAAATAGAAAGAGCGAGCAACAATCATACTAAGAAATTTTGCTGAATTAAAATACCGTTCATGGTACTTAGATTATAATGTACCTACTAGTACTATTGATACTAAATGGTACTTGGAGTATAATGTACCTACATGTACTCGTACTATTGATACTAAATGGTACTTGGAGTATAATGTACCTACTAGTACTATTGGTACTAAATGGTACTTGGAGTATAATGTACCTACTAGTACTATTGGTACTACATGGTACTTGGAGTATAATGTACCTACTAGTACTATTGATACTAAATGGTACTTGGAGTACAATGTACCTACTCGTACTATTGATACTAAATGGTACTTGGAGTATAATGTACCTACTAGTACTATTGGTACTAAATGGTACTTGGAGTATAATGTACCTACTAGTACTATTGGTACTACATGGTACTTGGAGTATAATGTACCTACTAGTACTATTGGTACTAAATGGTACTTGGAGTATAATGTACCTACTCGTACTATTGATACTAAATGGTACTTGGAGTATAATGTACCTACTAGTACTATTGGTACTACATGGTACTTGGAGTATAATGTACCTACTAGTACTATTGGTACTAAATGGTACTTGGAGTATAATGTACCTACTCGTACTATTGGTACTACATGGTACTTGGAGTATAATGTACCTACTAGTACTATTGGTACTAAATGGTACTTGGAGTATAATGTACCTACTCGTACTATTGATACTAAATGGTACTTGGAGTATAATGTACCTACTAGTACTATTGGTACTACATGGTACTTGGAGTACAATGTACCTACTCGTACTATTGATACTAAATGGTACTTAGATTATAGAGAGTAAAACCGGTTCTTCTCAGAACCACACATACTCATAAAAGAGAATATTGTACATGGTGTAACCGTAAAAATCTTTAACTAACTTAGATTATAATGTACATTGTACCTACTAGTGCTATTGGTACTACATGGTACTTGGAGTATAATGTACTGGTACCTGCAAGTACTACTGATACAAAATGGTAGAGTATAATGTACCTACTAGTACTACTGAGGCAAAATGAAACTAATTTCTACATACATGTACATGTACTGACAATATTAAACAAGTGGGAAATTTTATCATTTTAAGAAGTGCACGTACATGTACACTGTAACATGTCGTGTACAGTTCTCCCTTGCTTTGTTTGTCACAGAGCAACTTTTAATGTATTTTACAGTCCTAGGATTGAATTAAATTAAAAATTGCAATTTGGTTTCTGTCCTAAATCAAACTCAGACTTTGACCGTCACATGTGTCCTACTGCCACATATGATTTGTTTAACAAAAATAAACTGACAAGACCAAATGAAAAGCAAGTTCGTGTTTGTAAAGAGGTCGGTGTTTTGCCTTCTTGATTTTTTGAAGCACAGATGGGCAGAAAATACTTTCGTTCTGTGTAACGACAACACGATGCCTAATGAAATCATTTCACACTGCAATGACACATTCACATCAACAATATAACGCAACTCTCGTGTCCTCACAGTAAGTCCCTTAATTACTCCAAGCAGGTCACTCACCAGATAATTACACTTATAATGACCATCTTTTTTCGTTTTTGCATCTTGGCCAGATTTTACAGGTCTTTTAATCATACAGTAAGCACAGATGACCACCATTCTGTGCCGAGCACTGGGACTTGACATCATTCCTGCTCACACAAATACAGAGTCCTCGGCAACAAGCAGACTGCTACAAGTCTTAATTTCTTGCCACCCTGTGAAAAACCCTCGACCCACAAAAAAGGAATTGTCTGCTGGATTAAGCGAACCTCTACACAGTGGCTTGTAAAACAGATTGAATTTCTGGAGGCACACAAGAGAACTTACTGATGCACATCCTGAAAGATAAGGAGCGAAGGGTTCCTCAATCACGGTCAAACAAAGTCCAATAAGTTCCGAGTGTCTCTTGTTAGCTAGTTCAAGAAAAAATTGGACGAGTGTTCTGTCATCGCTGTGTCCACTCAATATACGTGTACATGTAACTTCCCTCATACCGCCAATTCTGCACATTACAAGTAACCCCGGCCCTTCAAACTCCAAAGCAGACTCATTATCACGCTGCAACAGTGTGACTGCGTGTTGAACACTGTTTGCTTATTCCTAAGGCAGCAAATTGAAAAAAAAAGAGAGAAAGAAAAAAATAGCAAAACAAACAGTGTATGCAGAGCCCATGACTAGCTATCTTTTGTTGTATGATGTCCTCTGCGTTGTTTGGCAGACTGAGACCGACTGATATTGCTGTTGCAAGTGGGGGTCAGGCCGGTGTGCCAATATTGACATGCCGAAGCTCTGGTTTGTGTGTCAAAGTCAGGGACTAATCAGGCAGGATCTCTACTTGATAAATTAAAATGCACTTTGAGGCTGGGTGGAGTGGGGGATATTCAGATCAATGTGGTGTCGGGATTGACAGTTATGGGCAGCGCACCAGAATAAATAGGTTTCCCGAAACAGCTGGGGCCAGCTTGATCCCAAAATGATTTCGGGTACAGTACAGAGTATTGAGAGGTGTGGGGCTCAGGATTGAGAGTTCGCACAACTGTCCGGTAGCTAGGCTTTCAACTGAGACTAACTGGACCAGAATAGGAGTCGAAATGTGCCCTTTTTGGCTTCGGACACGGTGGATATGTTTTTAAAATTACCTCTCGCTAACTGGGGTCTTGCCGTATTGAGTTCTTTGAGCAGTTTTTGATTAATGCGAAGAAAATTTAACAGAGGGCGAAAAATCTCAATTTTGACACCCTGGGCAAGTTTCAGCAACAATCATTTGTCAACCAATAGTTGATTCACTTGGTACCCAGAACATTTGTGTACAGACCACGAGCCAAGTACCAGGGAAAATTGGCCAAGAGTTGCGAAGTGGTCATGTCCTTGCTCACTGCTGTGCCAACCACACCATTGTAACACACCAAATTGCAACACCTTGCAGGGCACCAGGCACAAGCACATGTAACACATCATTTTGGCTGGTAACCTATAAATATGCTCAGCAATATCTTCTGTACTTGGCAAATGTCTAAGGAGGTGTATAAATCACTTGGCTGCAGCTTAAACTTACACAAAACTCTATGGAAAGTGGATGCAGCCACAACCATAGACTTGTACATAATTTCAAGCCGTAGCCAAGTAATTCAGACTGAGCTAACATGTCACAGCTTAACAGAACTGGCCCCATGTCCAATATTGTAACCAACAGTAAATATGGCTGCATCTGAATCTACCATCTAAGAGCTGAGTCTGCGTCTTCGCTCCATTGGAAACACACATGTATATGGAGACCCGCAGACAATAACTCTGGAAGCCTGTTTCGGACACCATCTATGATTGTCCTGACAGAATGCTTCCCAACTCCATTTCAGTTCCTCCTGTTTTCCTTGCAGTATGTATGTAAAGACCAATATTGAGCCAGATGCTTCCAACTTGAGCCTTCCCCATCCTAAGATCCCCTGGAAAAGCCCAGCATTCTTGCTGCTGCTCATGACGTGTGCTAGGTAGCAAACTGCCCACGCAAACACATGTATAACAGGGAATCCATACCAAGGTTACTGGAGGAGGTTGACGTTATTAGCAGCACACACACACACCAGCCAAGTCAAGCAAATCTGATTTCCAATTAGGCACCCACTGCAGTGCGACGTCTGACGTCTGGGCGTCCGTGGCATAGGGTAGGTTAACACGCTCACAGATTAGCAGGGCGGTCTCGCTTGCGTACGGCAATTAAAACTTGCATCAATTATCTTTATTCACATTTTTGCTAAAGCTCCCATGATGAGCATCCCAATGACAATTCCTCGTTGCATGCTGGAAATTTGTGAAGACAATCATGTCCACACACACACACTGCCTAACCTCATATCAAGAGTCAACTGGACTTAGTCATAATGGGTTAGTTTCTACCAGACGGATCCGGATCATGATCAGTGATCTGTCCTTGATTAATTGACATCGAACCTGTCTAATGGATGGAGTGAACCAGCGTCAGGATCACTGACCGAGATCCAGATCCATGTGAAACAAACAGGCCCAATGTTTCACCCTAAGCGGTAGAAAGATAAGCAAATTTACTTAGTCAGGCTTTGACCTTAGCACTACTCTGGCCCTTCATACAAATTCTAGCAAAAACTGCTGTAAGCTAGTAAAATGCATTGCCTTTAACTTAACTTACATGTAAGAAAGTCAGTCAAAGTTAGGTTTTGCTGGACAGTGTCCACTGGGCTTGTGAAATCTCTTGCAGGCTAGTCAAAAACCAAGTAAGTTAAAGATGGGTTTGTGCCAGGAAGATGTACATTATTTTTGGATTTTTTTTTGGCCCTGCGTATTTTAACACTGTACACTCAGTGTATGCTCCTGAAAGCTTGTGAAAAAAACAAACGTACTCGGGTGGGACTCGAACCCACACGTCGGGCAGGGCAAAAAAAAAAAAAAATCCAAGATTAAAAAAAGTTAACTTGCCCGGTAGGCTAGTTAAAGAAAAATAACTAAGTAAAGGCTTAAAGTCAGACTTCATCACTTGTTGCGATGAGAATTATTTAATTTGCTGCTAACAGGTACTGCTTGTCTGATAAAGGCACAAACATCAAAGGGAAGCCCATTTAGCATGTGATCATGTCACTGATGAATTAAAGGATAGACATTTCATTTCACAATAAACACGATGAATATTTTATTTCACATTGTTAGATACCCAATTTCTTCAACATCAGGATCTAGAGCTCAGTGCTAATTAAGTAACACCAGAAGCCTGCTAACCACTGACTGTTTTGGGAACTGTAGGCAGCATGCCTAAATTTTGAGGAGAACGTCATGAAAAATTGCCTAAAACACACACACCCACGTCATCCGAAATCACTGTGTTTGTCAATGGACGGCCTATAGTACGTTTCACATCCTCTTTTTTTATCTTCGATCTCACAGCCCCATCTTTGTCAAATCAGGTTGTTACTCACCGGTACTCTGCCACAGTTTACCATCCTGTTGATTGGAGTGCACAAGAAACCCTAATCGCGTTAATGGAGTACTGGCATACGGCACCAAGTCTTCAGAGATTTCCTCCTGCCTTGACGCGGACCACTTTTCCCAATCTCTTTCACCAATGATTAAGTAACACGCTGTCCGTGGAACGATAAAAAACCATCCCAACTCCGCCCCCGTACCAACAAGGGGAAAACGCAACGACAGTTTTTGGAGTCCAAGACGGTTATTGCGAATGCCACCTACTACCTTCTCTTTTCATTACTGTAATTGGATGGAATGGCGTACCCGACCTGACAGTACGACGGTTCCATTTATCACACAGCGCTAATGATGGAACCGAATTAGCCCTTGCTGGACTCGGCGGCAGAGCAATCTTGCCCGCAGCTATGTTTTTTTTTTACAACGCGCTGTCCGTAAATGAGTACAGGGTGATTGCTGTTAATCGCGGCACTTACTAATGGTTCTGTGCAATTAAGCAGGTAGTTACACAATGGATATTGGACAAGTGCGTTGTTGCAACAGAATCTGCAGCCACACCACTGTTTCTTGTGAACTAAGTCAGAAGACATTACACTGCAAACGGAATTTCATTTCCAATCAAAGTCCGATTCCCCACAAACACTTGCAACAAACCACGAGCGCATGTACATCGGTACGTCATGACAATAAGGCTGCAACAAAAAAATGTTGCTTTCCATTTAATGTCAGGCAAATGAGGAAAACTACCTGTACATGTAACCGGTAAGTTGGGCTTATTTTTCTTGTCGCATATCTAAACCCTGCGCTACATGTACACGTACGTGACGTGTGCATGGATATGTTTATTTCAAAATGGGAAAAGAGCAATACCAGTCACTGGATTGTAGGTAAACACAGAAGCAAAGAACGTATAGATGTACATGTACGGAATACCAAAAAGCAATTGCATATCATTAAATATCGTCAGGTTCAGTTTGTTGGGTACAAAAAGAGACAAAAGCTTTGGAATGACAATGCCAATGCACGAGTGTTACTGTATCTACAGGAATAAATTTCCTGTCTTTATTTACGGCAAGACTTTCCCATAATTAATTGCTGCTTCTTCGGATTCCAATTTGCTTTCAATTCCATAGAGTTTTTGAAATCCTGCACTCCATTCATTATTCTCTCAGGCTCTTTGACAAGAGCTGGGATTTCTTGCCATCCATTATTTCTTTTTTTTTTCCCTCCTCATCCAAGTATTCAATAGCTCGCGACATTCATCCTAGAGTGCAGTGGCGTTGTGAGGTTTGCTTGACTACCTTCACAGCAGGCCGGGGGGGGGGTGGAAGCAGGAGGCAAGGGAGACCTTGGCTCCATCTCTGCGCGCAAGCCATTCAAAACGATTCAATTAGAAGGGAAATACGACTTCCTCCAATTTATTAAAATGCACAGAGGCGAATGATGCTTAGCTGGGGTCTGTTTCCCTGACTTCTCCAATGGGGATAGAGTAACTATTAAATTTGACAAGTTTTAATATATTTTTGTGGAGCTATGGTTGTACTGCCGACTACAGCAGTGAAAGGGCCAACCTACTGTAAATGAAATAACAAGTGTTGTTTTCTTTTTTCCATTGGCAGGTGTGAAAAAGCAAAACAAGTGGCAAGCAGGTAATAAAGGGCGTCAGAGGAGTCTAATCCCATCCCCTATGACTGAGACACTTTATTACCCATGACCTTCAAGTGTCCCTGACTTCCTACACCTTATCTCAACAGGAGAATGCCTGAACCACGAATTCGAAATCAAAAGCACTGAAAAGCTAGTAACACCATTTTCTGTTGAATCGAGACAACTGGAAAAGGTGAGATTTGAAACACGCTTTCCTTATATCTATGTATTTTTAACCAATGCAGGTCCTGTTCCCAGAAATGTTTTGCCAAAATAGAACAAAGCAATCCAACTGAGTTGGCCATGTTGTCAAAAGGAAACAATTCAGAAATAACAGGAAAACGTAGTACCACCATGTTTCCGGACAATTTACATGTACATGTAATTCAAACATCATCCAAAACCAGATCAAAGGCCATGCAATACCCAAACGAGTGAAATAATTTTCAGCTCAAAAACTACATAAAACAATCAAGAAAAAAAGATTTAGCACTGTACCACATTGAGAGTATTTTCACTTAAGTTTTTTAAGACCAAATTTTTCCGGTAAAAAATGCAACATGTCAAAAACAATCAATCAGAACGTCAATGAGAATGCCAGAAAGTTCAAAGAAATTATCAATTCAAACAAAGACTGAAGCTTTGGCATGTAAAAACACTCTTTACATTTCAAAGCACAGCATTTAACCATTGTACAAAAACAGGGGAACTATAAGAAATGACACGACTTATTACTTCCACTGTCTTTTCTAAAAATAACCTCTTTATGTTGTAAGATTTACTTTCGATAAAGAGGCCGATAACAGTGCAACCAAATTTCTACTTAGGAATGCCAGTGAAGAAGATGAGACCGATTCATCTTCTTGTCTGCTGTGTTGGTGGGGGAAAAAGGGAATTGAAGATTGCCAAATGGAATGAAGAGGTCAAAGATTCCAATCAGCCAACAACTTGGCTGTACTTGGATGTACTTGTAACAAAACCAAAACTGATTCCACTACCACTGTCTTCCTGCGACCGAGCGGACGGTTTCCAGGGAAAGCTGGCAGGAATACTTTCAGAAAAGTCCCGGTCCTGGTACCTCACCGCAGGTGCGCTTTCTAACAGGTGAGACTTGCTAGCTAGTGGAAAAAACATTGGATTCCTTTAAGTAGAAACAACTGATCCCAAGGTATATTTCAACTGTTCAAGCTGTTTTGCACTTGCCTGTGCATGGAGGTTTCAATGACTGCACCACTAAAATAAATTATTTTTGTTGATTTTAAAACCTCTCGTGCATATACTTTTGGTATCTATTTGAATAAAAAAAAAAAAGAGGAACTGGAACCAACATTTCAAGTCAGAGATATTGTAATTGGATGTAGTAATCATCATATCAGTACATGTACGTGACTAGCATATGCTCCTGGTAATGACGACGCAAATGTTACTAAGGGGGGAATGAATTTGCTTGGCTGGTCTTAAACCTTCACAAATACCTCTTCAGTCTGGAAGTCCAAAAAATTTTAAAATAACAAATGTCCAATAATTTTGTTCAACGGTGTTACTTATTTATTCAGAAGCACACTTCTGGCCATGTCATGGTATGTTCCTCTTGCGGGTGGTCTTAAACAATCTTCTTGTGTGGAGATTCGCACGTACGTTGCGCATACTGCGCGAGGCGGCCAACAGCCAGCCGTTGCTGTGTCAACTGTTTAAGACTGGCCATGTGATGGGCTCTTGACCAATAGGAATGACTAAACTGTCTTCACAGTGTAAGTATTTGCCTATTCTCAATGGTAAAATAATTTGACATTCTCAAGTCAACAGAACCCAGCCATACTGAATAAAACAGCACAGAAGCTTAAGTTTGGTTGGCGACTCGATTCTTCACAGCAAAAATGAGTCTCTGTTCTGCACCCAGACCAGCCTATAAGTGGCTGCAAAAACCACAACCTCAACAGCCCAAAATGCAGATATGAGAGGGGACCCCACTGAAGCTGGTAAGGGGGGGGGGTGATTAGAAATCCATATCAGGCCATAATCCATTCAGACAGTGCTCACCGACACCTAGTCAAACGCCCTGACCTCGGTGAGCGAAAGGGTCAAATTCCTCCTGGGCCTCGGTGGCCTAAGTCTCCCTAGGTATCATTTCCCCCTTCTTTGAGGCTCCATGCCGACACCAAAATATTTGGTCTCACTTTTTTGCGGCAACCTCTTTTTTTTTTTTTTATAAGTTGAACCTTCTGACTGTAGCCTCAGGGCTCTTCCCACCATCTTCTGGGTAAAAAAAAGAAGAATGAATGCCACTTTTGGAGAGTCCATCCCCATTTTCTAAACAAAGGTTCTCCACATTTTTAGCACTGATTTCTCTCTTTAAAAATGGGCCATTGCCCATTTTTTTCATGGACAACATTTCCACATTCTTGTCAGCAGTCCTGTACACATTCCTGTATTCCATCACTCGGCATGAGTTTCCAACTTAATTCGTTGTAAGTTAATGGCGTACATGTACATGCAGACATAAATCCTGCATCACAGAGGTGTGGGTAAATATCCAATTATTGGTTCAATTCTCAGACCAAGGCAACTGAATGCACACTGCCCTCTTCTACCGACTATAAAGTCAATGCGTGTCACTATCACAAATGCATCAGTAACCAATTTTAGAAGCTGATTTTATAGAAATTCTAATCCCATCTTTAGATCTTTAATCTAACTAGGACACAGCAGCAATAACCAACCAAAAATTGTAACTTCAACAAGTACCAGCAGAACGAATTCATTTCATAGAGTAGTCAGATTACTCTTTGATCAATGAATGTATGTGTACATGACAAGCATGTAGGATGCAGTCATTCCTTTCAAACAGCAGTACAGTACTTGGTGAAAAACATTGAAGAAGCTGGAAACAGAGTCTTGCACCCACACATGATGAAACTGGGCTTGGTTTTCAGCACTGACTTACCGGTATCTCTTTGGATTTTTTTTTTGGGCAATTATCTAAGACTGCAGAACTTTTCCAGCTACCCGTAGGCCTACAATCCTCCTTCAGTACCTCCTGGCAATCTCAGTGTTCCCGTTGCTTTACATCAGACAACCAACTTCAGTTGCAACCAGTATGTGCCGACGTGCGAAGTGAGGAGCACAGACCTAGCAAATGAAATGATTCTACTTTTGGCCACAGCTGCTGAAAAGAGAGAAATCCCCTGTCCGAATTTGTGGACGCCCTGCAGTTTTTCCTTGTACAGAGTGGGTGTGCATTAGAATATCAAACTGGGGGGGGGGAGGAGGGAAGGAAGGGTGAAGCAACCATGTTATTGTGGGCGTGGCTGTGGGGGAAGAGATAGGTGAAAAAGGGATCTTGTGTGGGTTTGGATGTCTGCACCAGACTACACTTTTTTCCCTCCTCCCCCTCCCAGGGCACCATGGGAGAAGGGGGAGCACAGTTGAATAATTGGGGGGGAGGGGGACTTGCCGCTACACAGTCAGGCTGCCGACTTATAAAGGGCGCCCTCTATCTGAGGCTTGTACCTCATGCTGTTTTGGGCAGGCTGGCCACAACATCCCATTTCCAAGCGCAAAGATGGTCTTGCAACCACACTGCCCTTAACAAGCAGGCCTACGCCAATGTGGAGTCCCCTTTGTCCGTTACAACCCTCCTTAAATCATACTTTTTTCTTCATGGTTATTCTGGTGATAGGGTGTATGCCAAAAATTGTTTCCTGCGTGCTAGCAGGTGCCAAGAGGGCCTACTGAGGAGTTCACCGGGGGGGGGGGCTCTCAGGGAGGGGAGGGGGTAACTGCTGATAGGACCCCCCTAAAATAGGCACACCAGGGTCTGTCTGGATCGCAAGAAAAGGGAGTGGAGGGGATAGATTGAGCCCCAGGAGGGCCATGACTCAAGGTTTCGGGAGAGAATGACTCCCAATTACATCCTCTCGGCTGACACTCAATTAATACGTGACTAAGATGAGGCTGCCGGGCCTAGAGGAAGGGGGCAGGGGAGAGGAAGGAGGCGAATCACTGAAGATAACTTCCAGCTCGTGAGGTACTCTCTCTCTCGGTGCACTTTCTGGACGTAGAACTCTTTTTGACTCTTTTTTTTCCACAGGTCCAGTAGATTGAGTTATAACGGGAGCACCATATGACTCAGAACTCGACTTGGCGTGGGTAGAACCTTTGGCCAAGAAAGTCCGATCCGGTACATATCTGTGGTCTCCCCGGGAGTGAACTGCATTTAAGTTCCACTAAACCCCAAACCCTTCAGAGTTCGACCTTGCTTCCACCTTGGTCCAAACCCCACCTGAACTAGGGCTGTAGTCAGGGTCTATTGCAAGTCCAGTTAGGAGTCCTTTCCCAAGTCCGGTCACAGGTAACAGGATGGAAAACGACAAAGGAAGGCAGGGTTTCACCTGTCAGTTGAGTGCGTGCGAAACATACGCACTACGTACGTCTGTGACTTGCGCGTCAAATTATGAGGTAACTTAAGCAGTCACTTAGGTGACGTAAGTTGCGCCATACAAAGAGAAAGTGAATGATTTGACTAGCTCATGATGTTCGGTTAAGGCTCCTCATCGCTGAACTTAACTAGGCTTATACGAAAAATGTACCACTTTGTTTTAGAAAGTAATGAAAATCGTTTGGCTGTTGCGAGAACCACAAATTTTTTGTCCGGTTCAAATGAAGAAGATGAAAACTTTTTCAAAATGGCGAGCGGAGGTAAATCGATGACTGTTTGAATCAATGACTGTTTGACGACTGTTATTATATTGGAAAGGAACAGCCATTGTAAAAGCCGTCATCATCCTCATCCAAGAAATTTAATATTCTCAAAATGAGGACCAGCTAAGCAACTTCAGTGAAATAAGAAAGTATTTGAGCAGCTTGGACACAAGTTTGCAACACAAGGCTTGCTAGTAACACGGGTTTTCCCTCACCCACTAAGCTGATCCATGGCTTCTTCTCCTTTGTTTCTATTCAAACCCCCCTCTGATTTCCCAGCAAGACAAGGGCTTTCGTGAAACTTTCCCTGGCACTCATGTCCTCACCACTTCATCTCCGCCCGGCCCTGCTCCCTTGGGTCCCCAGATGGATGCAGACAAGAGGCTCTAAGACCCTATTTAACCTATGACTAAGAGAAGACCGGAGGGTCTAGTTAAGCAACAGAGTCCCAGAGATAAATGCCTCCCCGACCAAGGGCCTTAACTTTCGTTCTGGTACAAAGTATACTTTTACGGCACAGGAACATGTACTACAGCAAATCCCCCCCCCCCGTGATAATATATTTCCTTAAACACTGGAAGCTACACAAGTACAGCATAATTTTACCACTAACCCAACTGATGTTTAAAATTGAAGTCCAACTGCTTGTAACTACACACTTCTTTAAATTAGTTTGCAGGTCATTAAAGGCCAGATTGTGAACAAGTTTTCAACAATTTTAGTGTGACTGTCTTAATAAATTGTGACATTGTCTACGGTCGGTTCTGAAATTGTTGGAGGTAGTTCTTTGGTTTTGGTGAAGAAAAGGCTCGACTGGAACCTCCTCTTTACTTGTTGATTCGGAAGATAAACACCTCTCCTCATTGATCCTGGTCCTGACGTCATTTTGGTCAGATTTAAGCTTCCATGGAGCGTCATCCTGTTTGTACTGTGCGGTAACGTCCATTCATTTCTCTGTGTGGTAACGCACCTTGCTCAGGGACACAAGATTCCCTGATGCAACCCCTCTCGTGTATACGGGGCTAAGTACATGTGTACATGTACACGTTAGGTAGTCCCAAGGTATTTTCAATAGAAATCTTCCATCCTGAATAGTCCAAAGCGCACCATCCGACTGGAATCCTAAAGCACAAGTTGCCAAGAGAACGGGTCGGATCAAAGAAAATTTGAAAAGGAACTAGTTCACCGATGCCGTGGTAAATGTACATAAATGCATGACTAAGATGAGCCTTGGGTCAATGAACAGCTAAACAGATGGGTGGAGTGGACAGTGCCTCTTGATGGGGGGGGATGGGAGCGAGAGAGGAAAGATAAGCCAGATAAAAAAGTACATGAACAAGTCGCAGCTCAACCGGTAGTGGTGTGCATGCCCTACCGATGTGAATTTCTTGTCAATTACGTCCAAGTCCTTGTCCCCAGTGAGGGAAGACACAGATTTGTCAAATCGGAATGGACGCGGGGAGGGGGGGGGAGGTGAACAAAATGAAGGAAATCAGCCAGTTGAGGGAGCCATGAGTAACAGGATGGAGCATGAGGAGAGGAGGGAGGGGCCTGGGGTCTTCTTTTCCCCTCCGTCGTCTTCCCTTCCCCACCCTGGGCTCCCCAGCACAGGAAAAAGTACGGCTCTTTCTCATCGTTTGTCAGACTCGCTCTCTGAAAGTAATATTCTTGTCTTTTTTTATTCAAAGAAGAATACAATTATTGCTCCCAGATGGCAGATTTCCGGCTGATTTTCAAGATGTCTGAACGGCGGATGAGTGGACTGCCCTTTCCAATTCCAAATCTGCTCTGTTGTTCAAGTTGCTTTGTCGCATCAACTCCTGGCAAAGTGGCAAACCTTCCATATGAGGGGGGGGGCTAATCAACAATCCGATCAGCCAACTGATTAAAAAAAATGGGGTCAACACTCTTTCTTGAGGAAAATCTCCAAATTCTTTTTTCTTGGACCGCACCCTGGGAGTGGCCTTCGAATGCCCTCGCTGGGCGACGCCCTTTTTTCTGTGAGTGGCCTGACACCAAAAGTATAATTCACTGCGCCACTGCAGTCGACTTGAGACCTTGATATACAAATGTGCCATAGAAGTCACTGAACAGCTCCAGCTGTCTTTATCTCAGAGTTGAGAAAGCTCAAATTTGCCTTAACGACTAAAAAATCTTTAAGAGTTGGACGAGTTTACAATGCAACATTTACAAACCCTCCTCCAAGCCACAAATTTACTATCTACAAAATAATTTATTAACCCTAAAAAAAAACCCTCCCAAATCGAACATGCAATTACATGTTTGTATTATTTTCCTCAAGACTAAAAAAAGTTCAAAGTAGACCTCACTTAAAAAAGTTCGTCCATGTTTGGTCGAGCTATGGTGATCACTAATTTTATGAAAAAAAATAATTGAGATTAACTGGCCTGCAGCAAGCTTTAACTTTTCAAGAAACAAGGTGACATAACAAAAACAAACAAATGAAAACAAACTAGAAAACAATCCCGGATCCATCTTCTCTTTTTTTTTTCTAGCTTGAAACCTTTGCAGTACTTCAAGAGGAAAAATGCTTGCTAACACGGATTTGGCAAGATTTCAATATACTTTGAGGGTCCCGCCCCCAAAATGTTCCTGGCTAAATATTGTTTGCCTTCGGAAGAAAAAAGGACGGATACTCTCCAGACAGTAATTTGCTGAAGGCAAGCATCACTCCAGCGTGCAATTTACAGCATGTTTAAGCTTGGGGGGAGGGACAGCAGTCCTACATGGCAAAATTCATTTGAAGAAAAAAAAAACAAACCAAAAGTTGTACCGTGGAATATTATAACTGAACCGTAAATTTCAAACCTCAATCAGAATAAAAAAGCATCTGGGTCTATACCAATTTTTTTCCCCCCACTGGCCGGAAGTCTCCCGAGTAATTGACTTTGCTCCCTGTGGAGAAACCCAGCAAAGTAATGGCATTTATCTCGCTGGGAGAGCCATCAAAATGCTCCAAGGGGTGGACAGTTTTCCAAAAAAAAATTTTCATACGAAAAAGGGCTCTTACATGACTCTTTCATCACAACGCATTATTTCTTGGTGGTTTTGGGAGGTAAATTCAAGCGGCCGTGGGGCTGGGAGATGACTTATGCAAGTAATCGGAGGGTAAAGAGACAAGATGTGGAACCGAACGTACATGCATTTCAAAGGGCAAATTCCTTTGGTACCGGCAGATCGAAAAGAGTCTGGATGTGGGTTCACTATTGGAATCGCCTTTTGGCCATCAAAGCACTGAGGGTCAAGAACCAGGATATTTATCCCAAAACAAATTCGCCTCCAGGCTTTACAAATGTAACCCCTCGGTCTCGATCTCGACCAATCGGCTGACTCGGGCCCATCCCTAAATTGTCCCAAGCCTGGGCAATACAATGCAGGACTCACTTCCAAACTCGAAACGGCAGCTCCACTTTTCTTGAGGAATATACCCCCCTGCCCCAGCCAATTCCCAATATAAATTGCGCAGACTTTCCAAAACAAATTTGGCATTCTCAAACCCCCTTTTGTAACAGATTGGGATCAAAGACTTTTTCAAACTTTGTGTTCCTGGCTCATTACTAACATCAAGGAACTGTTCTCTCCAGGGACTTTTTGGCCCAGGACATAGTCCCAAATGAAATCACAAAGTCTGGATGTAAGTGCCAATGTTTCTGAAAGGTCAAAGTTGAAAACCTGTGACCAATGTGAAGTTTTCCAACAGCCTATGCCTCAGTACTCTTATGCAAATCAACCCTGGCTGGGGTCAGGGACAAGAAAAATTAACCGAGACTGGACCTTGATATTTTTGAGGAAGAAATTGTTGGAAATGTTGAAATTCCAAAATATGAAGAGTGTATTATAATTTAAAGTCACATTTTATTTCAAGCTTGTCTGGGCTCTCCCCCCCATAAAGGTGGCCTTTACATCTGAGATTATACTGCTATACAGATGGGAACAACATTTTTGTGTGAGGAGAGGTCTTGAGGACATGGGGCCATGCAGCTGAAGATGGAATGATGATGATCTTTGGGACAGATTGGAATTCTGTTCAGGTGGGACAAAAATATTCCCAGATGCTTTTACAAATGTTCAGAAATTCCTCAAGAGTACTTGAAGCTACTGGGCTGCATATGACCAACCTAAAGTACATGTAATCAATTTTGTCAAGGTCTGGTATTTGTCCCTTAACCTATGCTGTTAAGTGGGCTGTAGCAAACTGATGTATCTCCACGGGTCCTTTAAAGTTCAATGCCGAGGGCCCGGTTGGTAGGGAAGCGGGAGTTCACCACTGGTAGATATTTGAACTGGGGAGTAGGTATTGACAGTACCCCCAAGGAGATCATTCTCACTCCTGTCTACACACAGGGGCATGGGGTGGGGTCAAACGGGGTCAAGGAATCTTGGCTGACTGTAGCCAGAGAAAGTCAAGACACTTTGGGGTTCCTGGAAGAGAAGAGATGCCAGAGATTGGTCTTGCGAGAGGAGAGCAGGGGAGGGGTATGGAAGACACGGAGGGGGCGGGGTGGTGAAGGCAGGCTGGGAAGAGCTGCAAGAATGATCATTAATAAAGAAATCACGTACCACCATTACAAGTCATCTGGTCTCTAGTCAAGTTGCAAGCTGTGAACGGCAGAACGTCGACAAGGGCACCTCTTTGTCAATGCTGATCTCCTGCAACTTCAAGGCATGTGATCTGACTTTCGGTTTATTAGTCTAATGGACGGAAAGGAGCTTGGGCAATATTTAGTGTTTTGCTCCAGGCAGCAGCAAGACAGGCATCAAAGAAAAGGAGACAAACTGTTAGGATTGGCAGGGTGTGGTCTGGGTGTGGTCAAGCCAGCGCAGGATCAGCACTAACTGAACCTGATTAGTCAGGACATTTTTTCAGCCTCGTGGAAGTCGAAGCACTGAGACTGGGACTGGCAGAGTAGAATAGCAGATGGGACAGGGACAGAAAGATGCACATGAGCCTTATTAGGGAGCACCAAAACACAAGAATCTACTGGTACTTGAAGATACTCAGATGGACTGAAAGGTAACAGAAAGACAGAGGAAGTTTTATAAAAGAATGACAGACACCTAAAGGTCTTTTCCTTTTGAAGCTAATCAACTGCATATAAACCACGCAGACGTCAAGAACATACATGTACAATGTAGCTGAACAGGTCCCGGAAGACTCAACACAAGGATTTAGAATCCAATCGGATGAATTCACATCTTAAGCCTAACACATCCTCAAGCAGTTGGCAGTCACATCTATTTGGTTGCAGTGTGGAGGGGGGGTGGAAGGGCCGGGGAAACATCCACCCCTTTAAGACCGAAAGGGGGCATCGGGACTTGGATCGGATTAAACCGGAGGTGGGTATGCCAGCCAGGCGCGACGACAGCACCTGCGTTCAGGTGAGGCGATGAGCGACGAAGATGAACACCGATGACGCTGATAATGACCCCCACCCGGTTGCAGGATGGGCACACTGAGTGGCACCGTGCCAAGTACCTTAACCCTCCCCCCCATCGGCCCTCTGTTTTTGCACTCCCTTTGCACTGCCTGCCTCGCTCGCCGAGGTGATGATGTAAATCCTGGGCAAACTGTTTGCTCGACAGAAAGTGGGCCGTCTGTATCAACGGCCAAAGTCAACATCAACGGTATGACGGAGGGCAAAACTCCACTCACGCAGCTTCAAATTTTGCACCTCTGTGGCCGACGCAATTTGCAACAATTTAAATTCACAATGCAGTTCCAAATTTTTAACTGCAAATGTCACAGCAGGGAAGGAATCTACCTGAAGAGGAAGCCACTGACAAACAATGGGATGAATGTTGAACTCACTGACATGTCTCCAAGGTGACAGGTGGAATTTTGGGCTTTTCTGTAGTCTCCGGAAAAGGTGTTCTTTTCTGTAACATACTAGGCGGGGTCTGACTGATATAAAAATTGGTGGGTAAGAACATACATGTACTGTTGGTGCAAGTAAAACTTGTGGGGGGGGGGAACGACACACAACAAATGACGTCCATTTTTATTATGTATCAGATTCTGTAAGTGGTCCATTTTGACCCAGAATGAAATACAATTTGCCTCCAAAAATCACAGCTTTTATGGACTGCCGTTCACATTAGTCCCCTGCGAGGGCATCATGATGATATCCAACCATCTGATGTCCAATGAGAAATTTCGATGTTTAGCCACACCCAGTAGACATTTTCTGCGGGTGGACGTGATCGCCATTACAACAACATAATTTGTACAATTCGGCACAACTTCCCCCCTCCCTTATTTTTAAAGGCGGCAAAGCCAATTGTCCAGTCCAGAGGGCAGACAACACGTCCAGGTCTGACAATACATTTTACCCGTTTCATTGCTCAATTACAACCCAACTGAGCCTCTACAGCAATGAGCTTGGTAACCATGGTAACCATTCTATTTATGTGTATAGACTTCAAAAGTGTGCACTGTTTAACAACACAAATTGGCTTTTAGGAATAAGCCCTAAACTTACAAGGAGTGGGTGCGCTGTTTCCTGTGGGCAAGTGTTCGACACACAGAGAGTGCTCAGAGGCTGCAATAACGGCACTCCTGAAAACTCCTTCTACAAGCCCTATTCTTAGGTTTGGTTTTCTTGGACGGCTTCCAACGAATCAGCAACCGGCGTGCGAGTTAAGGCAGGATGCCTCTGGGGTCTCCAACACACTTCAATTGTCCAATCACAATGCCTCCAAAGATGCACTGCTCCCCACCCCTCCCCCCACCCTCAGTCTCCTAGGGTTTGGAGAAAAGGAGAAGCGGAGAGTAATCTGATTGACACCATTTCAGATTTTTTTTCCCTTGGTAATTGACCTACATGTACACTTGATGCAGCTTCGCATGGTGAGAGACCTTGGCAATTTCAAAGCTTTGAGTGCATGATTCTAACAATGTTTATCTCCAAATCAGACTGAAACTTCCCTTCAAATGAATAATAATATTTAGAAAGGACAAGTATCCAACAGCACTGCTACTTTGGGTGTTACGTCATTCTGACCTCTCAACATTGGACCCAGTCACTTATCTTCCTAAAATCATCTCAGCTAGTTGGAGGGTTTTAATGGCCATGTATCCTGCACACTTTCTTATGTACCGGGTACATGTACATGTACACCTGTTACCTTGAACTTGAATATTGCAAATGTGGGAAATTCACTTGGTGACAAGTCATTAGATAGTCGTGTTCTGTTGGCAAACTTCAGTCGATCCATCAGCACAACTGCAATATATGTTAACATCACTGGCTGAGTTTCAAGTTCTAAGGACCTGGCAAATATGTTCCCAAACCATATTCATGCGTGTACATGTATCAGTGTGTGTGTGCAGTGCAATACACTGCAAATGCTTTCTGTGCTGAGATCCAACGGCACAAAGCTACCGTATGCAAATGAAGGGATTCACCCGCTAGTTAAAAGGGAATTTCGCCTTCATGCGTTGGAGTATATTTGCAGATCTGGTGAAGTTTAACAATCAGTACGCTCACCTGGGTTAATTGTGACTTGAAATAAAAACAGATCATTGTATTTTTTTTTTTAATAGTTTTGCTTTAGCTGGTAATTACACGATGTAATTACATGGCATAATTGAAGTAATGACAATGTGCAGGCCGGCGCATAACAGTCAGGACGCATACTGATGAATTTTGACTGTTCGTGTACCCATGAATGTATCCTTGCTCTTGAGGACACTGTTGAAAGCTTGCAGATGTTCAGGTTTAACGACGCTCATCCCTGGTACCTCTATGGCGGTTTTACTGCCAATTGTATCTTCTCCGACTCCATTTTGAATTTTGTTAAGCTTTATGGTACAGAGATCAATTAACGACACACAACATGAATGTGTGGAACGTGCAGCACACAGGGAATGAACAGCCCTTGATGCCCCTTCGCAGTCACAGAGCAAAGAGAATGCCTTTGGAGTCCTGCAAAGTGGTGGATATCGGACAATGCAGGAAGTTTCCTTGCTAACAAAAATCTGCAAAGCGAGCACAGATCCAAGGCCTGTGTCTTACAATTAACCACACACATTATAAAGCCCCCTTATCGAAGCTGCTCACAGAAAAAAACAACCTGCTGACTATTGGACCCATATGCACGTCAGGTAGCTATCGCTCACCTCACATCAGCTCATGTCTACATATACGAGAGAGACAAAGAAGAACGACAGATATCTCCCTCAACTTCTCAATGCAAACAAGAGACAACTCCCATCAGACCAAAAAAAAAAAAGGAACATAGCAATGAGAGTTGGTAACCAATAACCTTCTGTCCGACCTGCTCAAACACAGACCAGGATACATGGACTTTGAAACCAACGATAACTTACCAAAAAGCACAATCGGCTGAGCTCATTGGCTCAGAATCAGATGTAAGAGTACACCGGGCCTCTCACAGTAATACGGTAGCCCTACCCCACCTGCCATAATCCTGCAAAATTCCTGCCAATCGCCTGGTTTTTACTGGAGGGATCAGGAAGGATCAACGTGCATGCCCAGGATAAACAGTGTACAGACTGCAATAGTTGCTGTCTAACACAGAAAGAACTCGAGGACCCACACTCCTTAGAAACAAAATTTGCCCTAGCAACTTTCAGACTCCTCCCCCCCCACTCCACTAACAGCTAATCTGGACCAATATCCAGCACTAACTGGTGAGAAGAGCCAAGTCAGGCCAGAATCGGGAAAACAGGAGAACGGGATCCCCTCTGAAGTTCTGCTCTGTAAAGCCAGGACCCTCTGCAAAGCTGTTGCCCCATCACCAAACCCTCCCTTGACCCACAGCATGAATGGGGAGCCCTAGTCTCTCCCGCTCCTCCCTCGTCACCCTCCTGGCTGGATAATGGATCAGTCTGGTGACCCTGGGGTTGATATCCCAAGAGGAATATATCCCAAACCAATTGAACTGGCCAAGGACAATTGGAAAGGAACTATTTTAGAGGGGGGAGAGAGACTAGACTTCTCTGGCAAGGCCATGCAAACACCATGGACATGCTACTGCTCGGAATTCAGAGTTGACAGACGGCCACATTTCTTGGCCAAATGGTTCCTGCCACTACACATTACAATAAAAATTATACATTGTATAAATATAAATTTTCAGATGTATCATCAAAGTCAATGTTCCCACTGAAGCATATGGCTAACAAATCTTTTTAGGGTTTTTAGGAATAAGAGGCAAATATGACATCAGTGAGAAAGTGTCAAATCTCAGGGATTTGAAAACCAAACATGTCCAGATGACATTTTCGAAAAAGTCAATTTTCCACGAGGCAGACCTGACTTTCAATGTAACCATCATACCAGTCTTGTCAGAATGAAACCTGTCCCATGTTCAATCATGTACTGTATGTACAGAAAAGTCAACTCAACAGGACTTGTGCTTCAGCATCTGCGTCACAGAATGTAACTCAACAAACACTCAATGCGCGGATTAAACAACAATTTATGAGGAATTGTTACAGCATCTTTCCTGGGTGCCAACTCTGCAGTTCACACTGACAGCTCTAGGAAACAACTATCCGTTTAATTGCAGAATTTGTTCTGACCATGCAGTGGACATTTGACGGCAAGTGCCTTGATGCACCTGGTCTTTGCCTCAATGCCCACTGATATGTTCCCAAAGGCAAGTTGATTTTCTGATACAAGTGGCCTTTGTAAAGGAGAAATTGCCTTGCTCCTCCAAGAATGAAGTCTCTACCCTGCTTTTATGCACCCGTCTTGAACACAGATTCACCGTGAGGCAGATCGAGACAGACAGCCCTGTGGAAGCTACATATGTTACATTCTTGGTGGTGTGAAAAAGAGGTTGCCAATAGCTTTCTCTCTGACCCAGTTCCGAAGTTTGGATAATGTGACAGGGCCTCGCATTGACAAATGCCAAGGGTACACAGGCCAAAGTACAATGACACTGTCAATACCAGTACTTCATGGCCAATGACACAACTACGTAGTTTCTGGATCCTAATATAAATAAAACTCTCTCAGCCCATCCGTTTTCTTTGTAGCTGTTAGTTGAGATGACTGTTTACATCACCGGCAAACCGAGGAACCCAAGAACCCACTTCCATCCCTGATCGGCTATCCCTCAGACTAAACAAGGATGGCTGATCAATCAATCAATCAATTAATCAATTACTCAGAGCAAGTCATTGCAAGCCTGAACTCGCAAAGGGGTCAAGTCAACTGTAACACCAAACAGGAAAACCTGTCATGCCAGTCATCAAGGATTCCACAATTGCATTATTTTTTGTTTATAGAAGTGATTAGAGAGGGGGAGATCAAAAAAAAAAAAGAAACAAAAACACTCACCTCTTAATAACAGCAGTGAGAGAGACGTCGCATTCATTCATAATAATGATAAGACAGAGGTCAGTTCTGGGGAGAATGGGAAACAATGCTGCCTTGGCAACCGTAAATTGCGAGGAAAACCTGCGTTTGATCAGCCTGCCACAGCCTGCCTGTACTGCCTGTACAGTTCACTCAACCAGTCAATTGACGTCTCCAAGTTCAAAAACGAGGTAGCCGAGCCTGCGTCGTCTGCTTCAGTACCCAGTCGGGGCCAGCCGAGTTGTGTTCTGTAGGGGCCCCCGGTAAATATAGCTGGTCCTCGGTGCGACGTGACCCAGTTTGTTCACAAGCCAGGCATCGAAGTAATCCGAGGGGGCTCAGCACCAGTCCAAACGCTCAAGCTCGCATGCTAGTCTGGTGTCCCCCTAGGCTTCACCACGGTTTAAACCATCCCCAGCACATGCATGTGTATCCGACCCTGCACGATTAAGAAATATTATTTCACCATCAGGCTGTGCACACACACACGCACACTAAATACAATGTCACATTGACTATCCCTCCCTGGCTGGCCACAGCACAAAAAGCAAAGAAAAAACCCAACAACCCAAAGGCCTGTTCCATTTTGCCAGGGTGGGGGGATAAGATATCGCGACTGAGGGAATGTCCCCTCGGTCAACAAATTAAGCAGTGCTAACGCACAGGAGGGGCACTCATGCAGCTTCTCTGAGCACACCCACACTGGAATGCAGGAACAACCTGTGCTCCCAGCCAGCGAATTGACTGCTGGATTGAAAGGCAGCCAAGTCGCGGATGAACAGGCCTGCATTATTCTCAGACCTTGCCCTTGTAATTGGTGGTTTTTTTTTTTATGATTAGAATCTGAATTACACAACGTTGCACTGGTGTTAAAAAGCTGAAACTGAGGGGCACCTGTCAAAACGGCAAACATGATTCTTAAATACCGCCCCCCCAAATCCATGTATTTATCAAAAAATTCAAACTGTTTTACTTTCTAATGATGCAATTAGAGGTAATTTGTTTATACGTTCATCAGATGAGGAAGTCACGGATAGAACATGTGGTTGGTCACAAAATGCTGACAACTTGGGGATGCCAATTTGATTTCTGCTAAACCAAGAAATGCAACATTATTCTAAAAATGGTAATACAAATAGTCATTGAAATGTGGATAATTATACTTAAAGTTGCAAGACAAAGAAAGAAATGTTGTTGACAAGGGTTTTCTTTAGACGGGAGGCGATGGTCCTTTTTTAAAGATGGCAAATTTGTCCAAGATAGCAAGTGGATATTTATGACTTTCTGTTTAGAAAGAATGATTTTTTGTGCCTAACAGATTTCTCATATTTAACAGGCTTTAAACTTGCCTTTTTACACCAGTAGCTAAACATTTTTTTCAGAAACAAATGAAAAACAAAGTACACGTTCATTGAAAGAAGTGGGCAGAGGGGGAAAAAAAGGAGCAAAATGGGAGACCAGAAACTGCTTCATTTCTTTTACATGACCTAAAAAGTGGCCCCCTTGGACGCAAATGTTCAAATATTTTTTCTATTAAAATATTTCCTATTAAAAACAGGCTCACTCATAGCACTCAAACTTCAGCTCCAAGCCCTGCTGAACCCAAGGGGTGCCAACAGAGGACCAAGCTACTGGGACGGACCATTTACAGTGCAGGGGAGAGGAGGTTGAGTTGTCAATGGAGGGGAGGATTTGGAGCTAACAAAATTAGGGGGTATTTATAGCCCCACCAGGAAGTGGTGGGGGGGGGAGGTTGGTGGCTGTTGGTAATCTTGGCCTGGCTAGGCTGTGTTCTTGCCTTGGTGAAGGCATCGCATATGCAAGGCGGATAAAAACAAACCAGGGATTTGGGTATTAGCCAACCGCTTGGGATGACTACATTGTGTATTGTAAGGTGTTCCAAAACACAGATGTGGGCGAGTTGGGTTGTAAATTCTGGACAGGGACAAGTGCAAACTGGCCAGGGATGATGGGTGGTCAGACGAGGGCCGAATTGGGAACGTTGAAATCAATCGAACTCTGCGGCTCGCAAATGTGCAACTGGCATTGATGTCAGTTCTTGTTTTGACTTTTTCAAGTTGATCTTTTTCTGTTTAGGAACAAAGCCAAGTACAGGTAGCACTGCCAATGCTGGCTTCTTCTCATTTTTTTTGTTTTCAGTACAGATGACTTGGCGTGAGTATTTTTTTGCGATGAGAGGATAAAAAGAAAGTCAGCTTCAAGTGACAATCAAGACATTTCCCAGAATGAAGAAATCAGATTAAACTACAAAGACATGTGTGTATGTACAAGTAATGCTTACTTGACTCACCTTTACATGTATATTGATGCCTCTGACTGGTGTTCAAGTGGTAAGGTCTTGATTTTCAAATCCAATCTCTGCCGATGAATAAATAAACAACCAAAGATGCAATCAGTTGAGGGCCTGTATGGCTGAAACCGGCTGTACTGGTAAGACATTTCAATCATTCACTGTATGTGAACGCACAATGAGTGACTCTTCCTCCAGATTGGCTAAAACACAGTCGTGGGAGGTCCAATGGGTTCGGCATATTCAGCCGCGTCTGAATTGCTTGGCTAGGGCAAGCAATAATGCATACTTCTGTGTGGGCTGGCCACAGCCTTCCTAGGGCCTACATGTGTGTGTGCTGGATGCGGCCCCGTATACAAGTGATTTGGACATACAATGTAGCAGGGGTGAGACATGTCAGGATTTTCTTTCCTGATTTCAGGATCTTTTCATCAGGATTTTCCCAATTTCAGGATTTAAAAAAAATGATCCTTTTTTTTTAAATCTGGCAAAACCCGAGTTTACTATAAAGGTGTTCTCATGTATAAAAGTTGGTACCAAAAAAAACCAAACAAGGAATAGATATTTCCAGGGAAAGTATGAAAGTTCCAGGGATTACCTTTAGGCAAACACAAGCTGCTGCAGGCCCTGAGGCTCTGGTGATTATTTGAGGGACAGTTAGCTAGATACCTGTCACCCTAATTTATTTTCAGTATATCTAAATGAAAATAAAAATACCCAAAAAATGACACACATGTAGGTGTTTTAGTATATTTTGTTCAAAAATTTGTGACTCAAATTGACTTGAGCTCGGTATTTGACTCGACACGACTGCACAAAGCGACTCAACTCGACTTCTTGACTTAATGACTCGAGTCACAATGTTAAAATGACTCGACTCGAGTCACCAAATTTTGTGACCCGCCACAACACTGAAGTGTAATCGCAGTGTGAGTAAAATGAGTTTCTTCCCTGATTTTTCGAACAATGCAATTTAAGCAAAGAGAATGTCTCCTACAAGCAACCAACGCTTTAATGGGCATTTCCATATAATGATGTACTCATACACGAACATGTCTACATTGTCAGTGGATGTGCTACCTTCTATAAAACCTTGAGCATGAGTACAGGAACAAAGATGGCAAGGCATTGGGACTAAACGATGTCATCCAAGCATGTAAGATGCTGCCCAATCGGCTCCACTTGGAACCTGTGATGCGCAGGAGCCTTTAAAGAATCTATTATCCGCTGACCCTGATTTGTTCAATTACACTCCGGTGAGCGACAGACCTGGGAAAAGGACGGGCGGGCTGAAGCTGCCGGAGTATCGATGACGAGACAAACGTGCCAGGAATACGCACTTGCTGCGGCCACATTAGACAGCGTTAACTTAAAAGATATGCACTGTGTGCAGCAGTAATAATATTACCAACAGGCCTGGAAGCTCAAGCACATGCTTAAGTTAAAAAAAAAAAAAACAGAAACAGAAGGAAAAAATTACAGGGGTTCTCGTACTTCAACTGCCAATTTAAAATCTTCAATTTTACTAAGGAAATTTCACTATTATAATTCCTCTTTTAGATTTTTAGATCATTTATTTCCCCCATTTCTGATCCGAAGCATCCAAAAACCTTACAGTACGGTATGTCCCCAGCAAAATCTGTTCAGGCACTTCCCTTATTAAAATCTGTCACAAATTGAAATAAAAATAAACAAACCCGGGGTCTGGACCCCTCACGGCATGCTACTCACATTTCTATTTGGATGTCACTTCCCAGACACCTGTGAAATATTGGTGTGCTCACTTGGTTCAAGGGTGGGACGTTTACATGTTTTAGCATTTCAACGGTACGGGAAATATTTTCAAATTACACGTAAATTCCCACCCTCAGTTCAAATGCATTAAATACTAACGACAATACTGACAGCGCACACAACAGAAAGATAGACTGGCAACAATTTAAACCTGATCATCTTCCACTTTTGTGGTTTATTTGGTTCAACAAGGAGCCTACTTTACTTATGATGATGGCAAACTGTTGTTATTTCTTTCATTCCGACATGCAAGAATTCCGCATCCAATTATCGGACAACAGAGGAAAGATGCACAAAGTGGAACAAAGGACAATCCCATCACAATGTGACCGAGTGAGAATTGGCAACTACGGCAACGGATCAGGTATTAAAAAAATATCTCGCGCGGGAGCCCTGTAGTAATGAACAGTGCTTTTTACTGACCAGTGGAAACTTGATACTGGATACCGGGGAAACTACTGGTTACCGGTACGGTCGACAGCTACTGAGATGGAGGTAGTGGCAGGGAACAATATACAGGCAGGTTGCTTTAAATATCCAATGCCAACCAAGTTTGTTAATCAGGGGAATAATCTACCTGGCAAATGCGGAAGATCTCAATCAGAAAAATAATTTTATGTAGGGAAAAATTCCGTGTAAACAACTTGCACCATGTAAACTTGAGTGTTTTTGTGGGTGTTCTTATTCAGAACGGACTCAACAGTGACTTTAAAATGAAGCATCGAACAAAAAAGGCACTGCAATTTGTGAGAAATCATTCAATTCAAAGAACAGATGACAGTTTGTTCATCGTAAGGAAATGCTGAAAAAAAATTAACTCCTCAATACCTTCATGCATATTTATTTTCCAAACAGCACTGCTTTCAACTTTTTTTTGCTTGTGATTTGATCCTTTGCACCATGTGCAGCACAAACATTTTCAAAATGTCATGCAGTATTACATGTCTTGATATTTTGATTAATGGCTATGAATCTAATCATCGACTCAGTGCCATTAAATTTCTTTTCCTGAGGAGGAAAAAAACCTATTGTGACTGGATATCCCGAATGCTCAATGTTTTTACCTATTCCCTCGTGCGAGCGCAAAACTGAATTTATTCAATTCTTGTCATCATGCCTATGACCAGATTTTGAAATTAGACTCAATTCCATCATGTGACGGTACCTGTACCTCCCCCCCGGAATATTACCCATGTGCTTAGTGCTCCTAGTTAATAGTTGAGGTCGGATCATTTTTCCCGTGTACGTGCGCTGCTTGCTGTAGTCGATGTGTGTCGTTTATGCGGCTGCCGTTTATGCACGGCCACCGGTGAATGGCCCGTGGATATTTAAGCGGGGGGGGGGTGTGAGAATGCAACCTGTCATGAAGAATCATTTGGGTGATGATTGGCATTGATCCTGTTGATTACAATCGACGGGCACTGGATATGTGCACATATGTGGGTTGACAAATGCTTTCCTGGTTTTCATGACAGGTTATTCCCCCCCCCCTCCACGGCATCCGATCACCTTTTTGATATACACACAGTGATATTTACCGGTATATGTACGTTGTCATGCAAATTTTCATTCCGTACGGGGGAACGAAGAGAGTAACAAATATCACCAGTAGAATGATGAGAGGGACTTGGAATTTTATGCGGGCTTCTTGTCCTCAAGTCAGTGCTGTTGTGTTTCAGCGGAAAACAAATAAATTTGGTTACATTGGATGGAAGTTCATGCTTGGGTCCTTTACACTGTGTATGAGAGATGTAAAACCATAAACCGGAATAAACGCTTTTGCAAGCTATGTCAATTGTTCATTTGGTGTTTGCTGAGCTTTAGAATGCGAGAAAATCTTTGGCAGAACGTTTGGGTGTTAATCCACTTGAAAATGGCGTGAAATGATGAATATAGATTCATTCATGGAAAAAGCTATAAATTAGAATGTACATAAGAATGATCTATAGATAAAAATAGAAATTCCATTGGAAGGTTTTGAGGCAGGAAATACAGAAAATGTAAAGTTTAATTTACAAAAAAAAAATAAATGTAAGATTTAATTTACAGTGTTTGATGGGCTTGTAATTGGCTCCAATGCAGTTCATTCCCACACAGATAATTTCTGAATGGATCAGACGGTGGTAATTTAAGAACATCAGAATCTTTGGGAAAAAAGAAACTAGAAATAACGTGTGAATTCCTGCAAAAGCTCCCTGGCATGCCTAGTCTGCTGTCTTCATTGCAAAACTACAGTACCTGCACAATAACTTGTAAATGGCAACTCCGTCCATTTCTCGACAACATCTCCGCTCTCCCAAAAGTGACTGAAATGGTCACGGTTGTTTACAGATTTCTCCCAGAAAGCTGATCTGCCCGGTCCAAGTGCTGAATCGGACACTTAATACCTTGCACGAAGGCAAAGCAGCGACTTTTTTTCCCCCGCCGAAATTTTGTCTTTCCCGTCTTCTTCTGAGTTCTTGTTGATCAGTACATTATGACGTTAGGGGGAATCGTCTACTGAATGGTGCTGGGTCCATCTCTACTTTGGGCCGATCAGGTTTCTTGGGGTGCAGTACATGTATCTGGTTGTTCTCATTACGCTAATGCTTGGCTACTCTCCAACACGGCTCAACATTGTGCAATGTCGGTTACCGTACCTTTAGGCAGATACCAGTCAGTAACATCTTTCAAAAAAATTCCCTCGTTTGACCAAACAAAAATTAATCAATAAATTGAAAGCATAACTACTGTAATAACTAATCTGTGTTTGCAATGATTGTTTATTTTTTCAATTGATGAAGTCGCGAACTGTGACCATGAAATGCCTTTTTTGTTCACATTAACTGAAAAACCCCCCTAAAAATCTGCAAATGAAGGCCGCTCCAAATGTGATAAACCGCACTTACCCACACACTAATGACCAACATACACACTGTGCATACATGTACATGTAAAAACCCTGTACGTGTAGGCTGATATTGACGGTTTTCCAGCTTCCATCTGGCTTTAACATAAATCTACCAGTATATTCTGGCTTGAGATGGCATTTTCTGTGAAAATCGCATCAGTGCGCATAGTCCACTCCTCAGCCATCGTCTTAAACTGGGTACATAGTAGTTGGTTTGTGCCGGCTTGATTTTTACCGTCTGGCCGAAACAGTATATCATGAGTTTAATCATGCAGCCTAAGCAAGGCGAAGCAAACAAGGAGACAGAGAGAGAGAGAGAGAGTGAGAGAGAAGGGCGCGCGAAGAGCGAGGATGTACACCCCTTGAGGGGATCAATTCACAACCCACAGGTAGAGGGGGATGGGGTAATGACATCGTCAATGTCGATTGATGTGATATCGATACCGCAGCAGTGCTGTTTAGGAAGCAACAGCTGTGATCCCAAATTCTGTGATACATGTAGTTGAATTCTTGAGTCTCTTGTAGGGAATAAAATAGCAAACTGGGAGATGAAAACAACTGTTCAACTTTTCCCAAGAAGTTTATTTTCCCCTTAATTTTACAACAGAGTGAAGTGATGAACTGGTGTAGCTATTCAAAATATGGCAGAGCTAAGTCAAATCAAGTTGATGCAATGCAATGCAACGGAATTCAATGCAATGCAATGTAATGCAACGGAGTTCAATTCAATGCAACGGAATTCAATGCAATGCAATGCAACGGAATTCAATTCAATGCAATGCAATGCAACACAAGCGATGCAATGCAATGCAATACAATTCAGGTTTATTTTGAAACACCAAAGAAGTCCGAAGATAATACATTTGGTTTACATGTGCATAAAATAACATAAGACATTTAAACCAAAAAAATAAATAAATAAATAAATAAGTGAATCATTGACGGAATTGGAAAAGCTTCGCATCAGGGAGTCCTCGTTTTCATTTTTCAACTGTTCAAAATTGGCATGAATTCCTGAAAGAACATTGTAAAAATGTGATAAGTTACAATGAGAGAGCGATGCCTGTCAGATGCCAGGTACAAGTAATTTTGGTTCACTACTGTCAACATCACAACAGAAAGTCCTTCAGACATATATGTGCTGGGGAAGAAACAAAATTGATGCATGTGATGCTGAGACTCAAACCCATTCAGACTGAAATCACGAAATTACCGGGTTTTGAAAGTGCTTACCCTCACATTTCAGTGACTCCAATCTCCACTGGAATATTACTACTTGTATATGTATCAGGAAGATATTGACAAGTGTGACAGATCGCACAGCCAACTACCAACCTGCCACTCATTTATTTAAATGATCCTTCTCCTCTTGGCAAGGAGCAGTTTTTAGAAAAAATCACCCAGAGCTAACCGAATCAAAAGAGAAAAAGGACAGAGAGAGAGAGAAAAAATCAAGTTGAGGATGCAGCCACAAATTGTCTAGACTCCAATACCAGTCACTACTGCAGACTAAGGCCGAGTAGAGCAAGAGATTTCACGCTGTCGTTTAAATGACTAGGACGAGTCTAGGGACCTGGCGAGCTGGCGCTGTAGGGACTCTGAGAGTCGATGGCCAGTGCTACACTGGATCAGCTTCGATTCCATCAAGCGGCAGTGTTCACCGTCGCATCATCCCCCCCCTGCCCAATTGCACGCTGTAAACCCCTCGATGTTTGGAATGCACACAGTATAAATAAAGGCTCGCGGCATTTTCAAACCCCCTGGTGGAAAGGAGAAAAAAAAAATTCTGCTGAAATGTCATACTCGGGCAAATTGGTACCGTCTAACCGAATCACAACTAACAGATTCACTGGCGCATCTGCATAATGCTCCTTCGCATTTGGATTTTCTTTCCTTACCGACCATTAAAAGTGTGGAACCTTTTTTAAGTTGGTGTCGATTTCAAAGTGAGACAGAAGTGATGTCTTGAGGCTGTTTGCAACTGATCAGATCGTTTTACTAATAATCAACAGAGTCTGGTGACAGTTGTTTTTTGCAGCCTGCACAAACTTCATACAGACACTCTTTCTGACTTGCCACCTTTTAGCCAAATCTTGGTCAGCAGATTTATGTTTCTGTAAAGGAGAAACCAGCAGGGCGCCAGTCACGAGTGACGCACTACACCATGTCTTCTTGGTTGGTAAGTCACTTTGGCTAAGCAAATACTTTCTGTGGTTTGGCTGTGTCTGAATTACCGAAGTACTTGGCTGAGTGATTTGAATTTTACCCAAGAGTCTATGCTTACGGCTATGGCTAATTTCAATACCGCTGTGCATAATTTGAAGCCGCAGCCAAGTAACTCACATTCAACCTCGACATCGTTCCTGGCTTTGCAAACTCTACGAGACTGTCCCCTGGACTTCAATGCTCGGATCTGAGAAGATGGTCCACAGATTTGATTCCCAGTGGTCACCCCTTATGATTGCCCAGAGTTATCTATGGCAGATGACTCTCCTGAGATGACCACGGTATTGCCATGACCGTCACCCAATACTTAGTTAACTGATCTTGAAATGTCAGGGATTTTGTAGGATGCAAGGACTTTCTCCATTAAGTCATTTCAGGGTCGAGATTGACCAATGATAAAAATAGCTGAAAACAGCTCAAAAAGGCATAAAGACGCAATCTCTCATACTTTTGCACACAGCCAGTGAGGAAAAAAAGCTGAAATCCAAAACAGAAAAAGCTGAAATCAGCTAAAAAGCTGAGAAATCTCACCCGTCATTTTCAGAATGAAGAATACATGAACTTGCCAGGGAATGTATCAGATACAAGTACCCAATTTAACTGGAAATGCTTGATATCCATGAACATGTACCTTAGATGTATCTTCAAATGTAAGCCAACTCTTAAGGTACCGGGTATCAGGCACAAATTAAAGAAAGTTCCTCGAAAAGCGAAAGACAACCATACAAATAAAAACAAAGTAACAGCCGCCTCACCACAATTACAGAAACGTTCCTGGTTAATGTACATATACATTGTACGAAGTACAAGTACATCTACATCTACACATTTCCTAGAATCACCAGTTCACTATGAAAACACAAAACAAAACCCCAGAAACTTGAGCATAAAAAAATTGTCCACCACTGTTTTGGAGTCACATGATACATGTGTACCTGTATACAAGTGCACAAATCTGCCAAAGACTAAATTTGAAAAATATGAGTTCCGTGGACCCTGATTAGAACATGCGTTGTTAATCAGTCTTGGAACTGGCAACAAGTCTTACAATGACGCTTAATTTCGTAACACGGCAATGGCCAGTCTTGGAAATTCATGATGTCAAATTCTGCCCAACAACACACATCAATATTTAACCAGAGTAGCACGGACGACTAACTGCCTACATTTTGGCATGGTGTAATTTACTTTGTGGAATGTCTTGCAGCCCACGGCAGTCACAAGAATTCAACAGTCGGGCAGGGAAAAAAGTTTTAATTTTTTCACAACATTTGGCAAACATGTTTACGGCAGCTGGACAACTCACTGCCAGCAAACAACTGCGCGTCGACCAAAAATATCCCCCCACCTCCGAAGGTTAAATTTATCTTCGACGGGGAAATGCCACAGGATTGAATCTTCCATACCCGACATTTAGAGCTCTGGGCATCCGATACGCTTCTGATGATCCTAGTGTTTTATTGCTCTCCAGGTTGGATTACTTGGATGATTAAAAAGCATGTGTCTGAGCTTTTCAAGTCTTTGTCCGTAAAAAGCCACCACAATGGAACATGTTTAATGCAGTTCTCGTAAATGTTCCTGTGTGTCCCATTTAAATCTGATTATCAATACATATTGTACCATTTGAAGGGCATTTTGGTTCCTTTTTGGGTTTTTATTAATGCAAAATTGCATATTGTATTCATGAGCAAATGTGATACCCTCCAAGACAGCCAGCTCAGCGTCACGGCTATTTCTAAATGAAACTTGGCCAGAATTTTGGATGTTTTGCTGTCTTAAAGTTTTCCTGTACGACCCTAATATAGTCCCAAATCCTTTGATTTTAATTTGAGCTTGTACATGTACATCATGCTCACCCTAGGGGGGGTTAGGGTTAATTTTTTTCAGTTCATGAAAGCAAGCCAATGAGCACCGTCTTCTCAAATATTATCAATATAAAATTTGGGGTTCGCAGTATGAACAAAACCGCCCCGCAATGAAGAGTCAACCTGCTATGACATCATAGCAACAGCACCCTCATTAGTCAGCAAAATCATCAAACTGTCCTGTATTTATAAAAAGTGCACTTTTCAGTAAGACGAAACACAAGAAATCAGCTCAGATGATTTTCTTGCAATTTAGAGGATTTGAAAGGTGCAAAAAAACACATCCCCAAAGTGAGATCACATCATGGTCCATTAAGTCCAAAATGTCCTGAAACTTCTCACATCAAAACACTGATTTTTACAGTAAAACGTTTTAGAGGATCAAGGACTGTACTCACCATCCCAGTCACTTCGATGAACCCTTCCCGCTTCATTTGTGACTTGCGACAGTTCAATTTGTGAAAACAAAATAGTGGACCTCTTGTGAACAACACTCTTTTCAATTTTTTTTGGGGGGGGTTCTGACTGGTAAAACATACATGTACAGAGCCATCAGGGTAATTAACCTCCTTCGGTAACACCTCTGTACGCTTGATAAATCACCACTGAAGCCAAGAAAAAGTTAATGGTCTTCCCACGCAAATTGTACTCTCGGCCAAAAAAAAAAAAAAAATCTGTGCGATGATACAAAAGAAAGCTACTAACTGTGCCATGTATACAGCAAGCAAACTGAAAGCACGGAAAAATAACTGCTCTGAGGCTTGTCCTTTCTGATCTGCGTTTTTCATCTTCCGCGCGCCCGTGTGTGTATTCCACTTCAGATTGGCACGGGCTAACCTTGTGTCACCAGAATTTAATATCAACCTTCCTTGCGCCGATCAATTTTCTGGTTCTCTTGGGCCGCTGTCAAGCACCAGGTAGAAAGGAAGAGTGGAGGGAAAGGGGATCGGGGAGCATGGACAGGCAAGTATATGTACGTGTCCCCACAAACAGCAGTGCCGACGTTAAATTTATGTGACACTGTGATTGGTTACAGGGGCACTGGTACGGTACGCGCTCGACTGGGGAAGGCGCGGCAAAATGAAATCAACAGCTGACGTTGGAGGGTAAGATGATGAGATTGATCATGTCGCGCACGCGCCGGGAACGCGTTGCCAAATACTGCTTGTAATCTGTCGCGCGTTCGATAAAAATTGCCTAATTGAGCACATGCAGACAGCACTTCAGCTCAGTAACACTTCCTAGATGGAAGAAACAATTAGAACCAAAACCTGTAAGATCTGGCCGAATGGGAAGAATAAGCAGGAATAAATCTGAAATGGAAAAGGGGCAATCTTCATAAAGGAAAAGCCATTATCTCTTACTACAGTGTATCTTATTTCTTTAACTGAGTAGTTTCTTGTATCAGGCCCTCCAGATGTTTTTTTGGTCAGGTTTTTTATTTATCACAGAGCTTTAAAGCATGTGAGCTTTCCTTTTCTTTATTATCTATTCAGTCAAACAAAGGGAATAAAAACATACAAAAGACAAAAGGTTGGGGCTTACAAAAGTAAAACTATTAGAGTTATCAGTAAACCCATCATTCCGCATCTCGGCCATAACAACACGTGCCTTTACATATACCATCCAATGTACCTGTTAACATGTTCATAACAAACTTCCAGCAATCTTGAAGTGCAGTACCTGTAATTCGTACCATACCTGTACGAGCACAAACCGTTGTGCGCCTGGGTGTCTCACTCATTTCGGAATGAAACTGCGAGCCGAACACATCACAAGTTTCATGACATCAATCCTGACGGATTACAAGCAGTATCAAAAGTGAGAAAAGTCCCGGGTCCTCACCAATACAAATGTAAACGCCCTTGTGAAAACCTCTCCCCTAAACACAATTTCCAGTTGACAACCCTGTCTGAGTTCCTGTTAGGTGGATACCGGTCCAGATGGGGGAGTCAGGTTGGCATGGTGCTTCTTTCCTCGCCTTCCACCTTAGGGGGCCTGGGTTCGAATCCGGCTCAGTCCACATGTCAATTGAGTTTTCAGTCCCTACCTGAGTCGATCTGTGGCTTTCCCTGAAACATTTATCTAGGGGTTTTCCTCCCATCTCTAAAACTGAACATTTCTTCATTGTCTGCTTCGGTCATTATCATCCTGTAATTACCGCTAAATGTGCTGTTGGATGATCGGATGTAAATAAATAAATAAATAAACCCAGTGTCTCATCCCAGGGATAACTCTTTTCCCAGCCCAACTGAAGGTTCAGATTGCATCAGTGTTGAATGCGTCAGCTGCTCGTAGCCAGGCACAGAGCACAAGATCACAATGAGTGAGAGAACACGCTGGTCAAGTCAAGCTTAGAGAGAGGGAGAGAAAGAGAGAGTGAGCGTTGCTCACAATTTGCTGCTTTGTTGCCGATGTAATCTAGCAAATGAAGTAGGCAATGCCTCTGAGGTACTCGATGCACAGTAGCAACGGCCCAGGAACTGACTGCCTAAAATGAGAGGTTAGTCCCGTACTCAAACTGTGCCACACGACCTAGTTTTTGTGTTAACAAGTCTGTCTTTTCCCCTGGAATGGACAGAAACTGTGAGGAGCTTGCTTACCAGAATGCAACAAGCAAAAACAAAACGAGTACAAAATGCTCCGCTCACTGAAGTCAGATCAATGTTCTTGCTGTGCTGTCACATACGGTTTTGGTAAATACCAGCAAACACTGACTTTTCTTCCGACTTCACAGTACATTCTAACTGCCCCTTGTTGGAAAAGACCGCGGGGTTAATTTCTTACAGTTCCTGCGTTCATTCTCCTGGGAAATTACAGCAAGTTTCACAAGTAATCTCAAACCACTTTCAGCAGTTTGCATTTGCATATAAAAAAATTGACAAAAAATACCCTCGCTTTCCAGCAAGGTACGGCACTGGTACAAACTGCTTTACCCTACTTTCAAACATTGGGTGGAACCTCACTGTGACAGTAAGGTCTGGTTCAAAGCTTTCAGAGTGTCCGCGGTCTTAAGACAGGGATTGGGGCCAATGACACTACAAGTCAAAACACAGGATGCGGCCAATGGAGGCTAATTACTCCATGGTTATTTTCTCAGTAAGGACCATGCAGGGACGAAAAAACATTTTGCCTGCGCTGAACAAACCAGCAGAAGACAGGAGTTGACGGTGAACATCAGCAAATTCCTGTCACATTGAGAGAACTGGCCAATTCAAATTCTTACCATTTTATCGTTGATTGTTAATTTTTCCCCATCATTTTCGTCTGATTACAAGAAAAACTTGTGGCAATTACACTCATGAATGCTTCCAATAAGGGAATAAACAATTATGTACATGTATGTGCTTCCAGGCCAATCTTCAACATTCATTTCAGATCGGATTCGGAGAATGGATGTTGATAATGCCAGAGCCAATGGTGAGTTTGGCGGAATTATCAGTGCCAAAGAACATCGCCTGAGAGGTATCCGAATTTATTCCCATTCATAAATACACAAAAATAATTGTCTTCAAATGATTTTGTTCAACAATTATGCCGGGTACTTTGATTTTTTTTCAAACATCCGCTAGACACGTTATAACATGTAGGTGCATTGTACAAAGATGTTTCTCTTGCAAGAAGTTGTAAACAATCTCCTCATTATAGAGATTTGCGTGTACATGCGTGGCACGTACAGTGTGAGGTGGCACACAGCCAGTCAGTGCTTTATCAACTTTTTTAAGACCAGCCACATGACAGGCTCTTGACAAGAGGGATGGCTAAACCGTCTTAGGTATTTATGAAAGGTGATTTACTTTGACAATTCTGGTTCTTCATCCTGTGCTTTATTTTTATCTAAGCTTGTACTTTCTGGATGATTCTCTTCAAATTTAACTTGGGTCATTCGATAAATTGGGGGTTGCAATTTTTCTGCGTCCCTTTCACATCTGACCACGAACTTTGCAAGTTTGGAATACAGTTGGAATTTTTTGATTTCTACAACTAATTATTAAAGTAAAGTAAAACACCTGCCAAACAAATAAATGCAGCTCAAAGTCAATTTCACTATTTCCACGTCAATTTTCACAGGTCAGGTGTAACAGGGGCACCAAGACTGTCACGCTTTTGGATCATGAATTCATAGAATAGAACTGAATGCGCATGTGTTATTGAGTGGTCTCTTGGCTGTCGTGTGTAGGCCAAAACACCGCCCTCTTCAGCTCCTGCACAAAGTGAATACGAAGTCAACTGGACTCTACTGACCCTTGAGATGCTCCCCATGGCTCTGTCCTATCTGGAGGTCAAAGAGGTCAATCCCCAGTCTCTTCTTCATGCAAGCTGCCTTGGCAGATTCAAACTTAACCCCCCCAACAAACAAACCCCCCCTCCCAGTTGCTTGGTTGCCAAGTTTTTGCTCCCTACACAGGAAGCATTTCATGTAGGCTCATCATTGGGAGTCTAGACATGGAACTGATGCACGTCTAGACGTGGGTTGTTTTGCACAATCTCAAGGAGGAACGAAAAAGGCTGGATATATTTATGTACGGCGCAGTGACGTGAAGGACTCACCGAAAACATGAGAGAAAAGAACGACGACACACCTTCTAGAGACACAATGTATGTCCAGTGACAGTTAAGGATTTCAAAGACTCTTTATGCCAACGTATATGACCTCTAGAGAATTAACCGGTACAAAGTTAGTATCAAGTGAAAATACAACCACACCAGCAAGCTGACAGGGACAGCATAAAATTTCTGTCGACTATGGGTTGCCTTTTGTGAGGTATGGTCAAAGATAAAGATGGGAGAAGCGTCCCCAACTGATACTTTCTGTCAAGTGCACATTTCGCTGCCCATCTTTTTCCCTTTGCACTGAGCCTTTGGCAAGCTCGTAAAGTAATGTCTTGCATGAGTTGTGGTAGGCCTGCAGACCACTGCCATGAAGCTGGGGCATACATGTACATGTATCATGCACCCTGTACCATTCTAGAAAAATGCCAAATTTGCAAAGCCTGCTGCAGTAAAGGCTACAGTTGGTCACCAACCTTGCACAGCACAAAGTTCTCACTGAATGAAACAAACGTGCTGTGTTTTAATAGTAACTCTTAGTTCAACTGGGCTAAAACTTTACACTTGCAGGGAGCATGGTTGCACCTTTGTTGAGACTAAGTTTGAATCAAATCTGTAGCTGGCTGCTGTACATGGAAAAGACTGAAGGCCATGGTAAATTCTTCCGCAACAATGATCTTATCCAGGCATTCCTTCCTTGACGAATTCAAGAAATTGTTTTCAGATCTTGGTTGTCTGAACATCTCAAGAACTTGGGAACTACAGAGGAGTTAGTTGGTCATCATTCTCTCATCAATTCACCATCTACCCGATCACCAGTGACCTTTACACAGAAGCTGAATGCTTGCCAACAAGTTTTATTTTCTGCCTGGGATTAAGCTCCTATAACAAGAATTTGTGACCCCAAAAGGTCAAGCTGTCAAAACTTTGAGGACCTCGAGACAGGTGCAAACCGTCTAGCGGTAGAGACCAGGGAGGGATGGGCCCGATTGAAGGGGGGAAGACAGATTGGAGGACATGTTATGTTGCTGTACATGTACATGATCTTGATTTCTCCCCAGTAAAACTCTGATGGGGGAGGGGGGGTTTGACAGGACGGGGCAGTCTGATTGCAGCCTGCCCCAGTCAGGCAGGCTCCAGCATGCCTAAAGTTAGGATTACTCCAGCCTGCTATCTCCAAAAGCAGGGTTGGTCCCAAGGGAATCCCGCTGGATGACTCCGCTTGGGATGCACTAAGCACAAACTGGCACAAAGAGCACTTTTTCTTACAGCACAGTTCAAGTTTTCGAGTATGGTGACTTCACACATGCCACATTACTGAACAACATCGACCAAATCCATTGTTACGCTTGTCTCGTGCACTTACCGTACGTCATGTGTGACTCTTAGCATAACACTGGGACTGCCACATTGTGTTATCCTACATGTATTTATGATCATACCAGCACCTTCTTTCCGGAACATTTTTTTCCCTTCTTCTTATGAGGAGTGGCATCGCTACCGTGCATCAAACAGATTTTAATTTGCTATTTCCTCCCTCCGCTGCAATTTTCGCATCAATACCATGATGCCATCTACGGGCATGCTCAGGAGGGAATCTGTATTCCCTGAGCGACACGGTTGGACAAGTCATTCTGAGAAAAGCTTATTATCAATCAAGAATGCGACTTTGGGAAAAAAAAAGAAAAAGATCAACTGCGTCAGGAAACCGGTTTGAGAATAGGTGGCCCGCTGAGCTAAAAAAGGCAGCAAAAAAAAAAAAGCTAAGGGGACATTAAAAAACAAGAAACTGCCATTTCACTGCATGATAATCGAACAACAGAAACATTTTTCATTGATTTGAAAAGCATTTAAAAAAAATAATAAAAAGCCGCCACTTACCAGAATTAATTGAGCAAAGCTTCTCCACCGGCAAACGATACCGGTACCATGCTGGGAATGGTGTACATGTACTTTGAAAGTTCTACATCGGTCACATCTGGGGAGAAAAATCAATCAATCTGATGTTACATTGAAGCTCTCATACCGGTATTTTCCTGATGAGAAAGGCAACGAAATGTCACTTTTTTTTTTTAAGGGAAGGGTTGTCAACGGTTTGACAATGTTGCTTTTCTCTCATGTTCAAAAGAAAAACGTGCGTTTTGTTAAATTCACGTACATGTATCCTACCCATTAAAAATCCCTGAAACAGACAAAATGAATATTTCCTGTTGTTGGAACACTGAGGCATGCAACTATGAAATCAGGAAAAAATGAGGAAGTTTTAAAATCTGCAAGACGACTCTGGACAATGTTTTTAACTGCCAGCAACGATGCCGGTGGTCTAGAAATGAAGAGTTCAGCAGATCCCAGGGAGAAGTTGCTGGCCTGACAATTGGCTGAAGTTTCCTATGGAATCCTCCAAGAGGGAAAAGACCAACATTATTCCCAAAGGAACTAAGGACCTGAAAAGTCGGAACCCGATGATGGAGGTCAAAGGTGAAACCACCTGAGCGACTTGGAGGACTAAATCTCAAACAAATGCAGCAGCAGAAGACTGACATGTGCAGAGATACCACACTGGACTCAGGAGATGTTGACTTTCCTTAGATGAAACAGGTGGTAACCGGCATGAAGCAATGTCAAGGGAAAATGGGGGGGGCCCTTGGTCTAAGGAAGATTTCAAGTGAGGGTAATGGCAAAGAAGGGGCACAATAGCTGCAGGATAACTGCCGGTATATTTTCCCTCCAAAAAAAAAAGTGACCCAAAAATCATCTCTCTCAGACTTTCGATAATTGTACCAAGGCCAGCATAAGAAGCCTCTGGCTATCTTTCAGGAATGCTATCCATCTCTTTCAGCAACTGTATGAAACTTGAACGACTTGGTTTTCATTTCAAGCTAAAATTCAGAGAGCCATTCTTAACCTAACCAAACCATTCTGAATTTAAGAGGACACGATAGAGACAAACACTGGCCAAGATGAAGTGTCAAAAGAAAGGGAAAGAAACGATCTACATGTACTGTAGCCCCCATGCCAAAAGCCAGAGGCCGATCTCCAGTCCCGGGGAAGTCATCCCAGGCCCACCCGCACACTTGTTAGTCCTCATCAGCGGAGCGACACAGTGATTGGCCCAGACGGGACCAGGGAGACTGTAATTGGTAAAACTGTTCTGGCTGATCCACGGGGCAAATCGTTGACACGAGCGCCAAAATCCTCACAATCCCTCACAATCCGCTCCACGTCGATCTCTAGGGGACTCTTTTTTAGGGGGTGATGGGATGCAAGATTCAAGCAGAGAATGAAAGGATCACCCAGAATTGAGAAACAAATGATAGTTTAGAGAAAACAGTGCACAGTTAACAGGTATCCTGTTAAAGAATACATTCACAAAGGTCTCTTCATGAAAACCAGGGACAGTTTTGATTTACAGCACAGCAGTTAACAGACGTGTTGCACTCAGAAAATCTGTGCCACATTGAGCTTCATGCATACATGTACATGAACATATAGGTATTAGTATATATACGTGCTTTGTGTACATGTATCATGTACATGTAGATGTGACAAATGTACACTGAGATTTCTACTGGCTCCAAACCCACATCTTTTTACAATTCTATCATTTCTATTCAACATGTGGACACTACTGGTGTGAAATATCCAGAGTTCCATGACAAATGCATTTTTTTGAAACGGTCAAAATTTGATATTTCGAAATGTGAAAAGGTGATAAGCTGTGGAGGTAATGTGTAAGTAACAGCATGGTTCATCCTACTCTGGGAAAATTACCAGGAGGGTCAGAAAATTTCGAAACATGTACAGTACGTGTGCATGAAATATTGTTTATGGTAACATCTACTGGTAGCCGACTGCTTAGAGATGATGAACACCACACAGGGTCCTTGATAATCCCACTGAAGGGCTATCAAAGGTTGGGCAGTGGGTTCAGGCCTGGGCAGCCAACACGGACACACAGCTCACCTCAAGCCAGATTGTGGCCAGCTTAAAGGACTGTCTGGCTAAAGAGGGCCAGTGAAGTAGCATCCACTAGTGCTCTTGACCTCAATGATGGCCACGTGGAATATATGACGTGTTTATCGTGCCAAACGTCGACCAAAAAGTACAGATCTGATCGGTAAACTTACGTGAACGATGTAGTGCGTGGACTGCTTAATTTATATTTGAATAAAATAATGGCCAAAAACGCAGAGCAAAACCTAGAGGAAATATGACAAAGTATCTTGGCTTCAATGGTGGCCCCCAACGGGTCATGGTGGTACCAATGATTGGCCAAGTTTGAAAAGGACACAGCTGTCTGTAGCTACATGTACAATATTAATAATTCTGGTTTATACTGCGCACATATCCTCCCTGCCGGATGCTCAAGGCGCAGCATTATCATTATCCCTGTACATTGGGCTCACAACAACGGAACATTCCTGAGACCATCTCAGCTCCCTGAGGAGCATACTAGCTGATATCGAGCACACGGCTAGACCAAATCTGCCCTCACAGGTACCCATTTTACTCCTGGGTGGAGAGAGGCACATAGGGGTAAAGTGACTTGCCCAATATCAAAACATGTTGCCACCAGTTGGATTCGAACCCCCGACCCTATGATCAGAAGCTACAAACCCTAACCGCTTCGCCACACGTCCCTCATGTCTGTAGCTACATGTATAAGCCTATGACTGTGGCATGCTAGGGAACAAATTGAAGCTTTTAGTCACAAAAACAACTGGTTCAGACACAAGCGCCGCCTGATTGGCCACAGAAAAACCATGAGTACAATAAAAGGAGACATGCACTCTGTCCAGGCAAGTGAACATTCACTGGTGCCCTGAAGTCCCCTGGTGATTAGACAGAACAAATGGCAGGTCTGTGGTATCAATAATTAGCTGTTCTCACTGAGAGAACATAAACCTGAATTCTAGGTGCAGCTCTGACAAGGAAAAGGGCATGAAGACCTTGGTTTGGACACCTTCTGAATACCTGCATGTAAAGAACCCTTTGTGTAATTCCACACAGCTTCCAGTGTACATGTGTGCACACGCCTACAGGCTATTCTTTTGGAGCTTGGACAAAGCTGAAGCTCTGGAAACGCCTACACAAATGAAAAATTGGAGAGCAGGATTGGGCGAGCCTGCGACTGCAGTCTGGCAGCACGGGCAGAATCACCCCAGCCCTCCCCCCCCGACTGGTAATTCAATAAAAAAAAAAAAAAAAAGCCGAGGAGCGCAACATTCAATTGAACGGCACTATATATATGACTCATGCGCACCCCGGCAGTCTCAATGTACTGGCAGGTTCCGAAGTTGTTCCCATCAGCCGGGTTCCCGGGGGACCGTTTGCCAGCGAGACACGGTTATTGAGGACGTTGGACGAGATACATCCCGGCATTCACAAGACGGCTGAACAGTCTGAATCAACCCATGACAAAGGGTTTTGGCTTCTGGAAATCACACACACACAAATCTCTTGCATGGGACACCCTCTGCTTGCTTTCTTGCCAAAACCTCTCTTGTTAGGGTAATACTGTCAAGTAATTCTACGGTTATTTATGAGTTGGGGAAGCAATTTACGGGCTGGGCCAGACTGTAGACTTATAAAAAACCTCACTCCTTAGTTTTTCATTCAGGGTGTTTCCTTTGTGGGGACAATTGAAAAATGCCTCACTCCAAGATGTGACCATATTAGCTTGAACCATGGAGATGTGTTTTATTTCTCCATGCTTGAACATGGAAAAAAAAAAAATCCAGGAGTCATCTGGCTGTATTGTCTGCCAGAGGCCCTGCAATATCCCCAGGGGGAACAGTCTGAACATGAGATATGACAGATTGTGGAAACTTTTTACTAGTGTCAAGATTTCCTGCACAACAAAAAAGCCCATAGAATTGAGCAAGAGGTGACTTAGTGGTTTGAAAGACCAAAGTTGGCAGCAATTTGACAATGCCGGCAGTGTTCAAATTGGGAAAAAACCCTCTATACCACTGAGCTGGAAAGTAGAACTTCAAGAACCAAAAAATGGTTTCCTCAAAATGAGGTTTTTTTTAACAAGTACCAGTACAAGTACATGTAGAAGAATCACTTCTCCAGTTCAATCTACGTGTACATGTACATGTTGATTTGCAAAGAAAATTTACACATTGTACACAAAACTAGATAAGTTGATCAGATATTTCAAAATCGGCAAGTCACAGGAATTGGTCATATAATTTATGGTATTCATGAGCTTAAATTACATGTACAAGCCCACCCGAGACACTGTATGTATAGGTAAGTAGACATACAGGGTATACTGTAACTAATGCCAAACTGGTCAGCAGAGGGCGCAGTTTCCAAGACTCAAGTAAACGCGTCGTACCGCTTCGTACATCCTCCTCAGCCAGGTCTATTTACTGAATGCAAGGAAATTAACACATGCCGAGTTCCCGATGGCTCCCCTAACGAGGAAGTGGGACATCAATCAGCAGCAAAAGGGAGGGGGGGATGCTCCTAACCCGATCCAAATTCTCTAACCGACCATGACGAGTAGCAGAGAGTGCCCGGTCCCCTTTGAGTCATGACTTCCTCTCGGCTTGGACGTGTCTCAACGAGTGCCACGGCATCGCGCCCGGAGGGTTATTTTTGTTAAAACTCTTTTCAGTCCATACAATATTGCTCCATGGACTGAACGCTCACTTGGCAACCTAAGAAACCATTCAAACAATCCACTTGACAGATTTCAAAACTAGATACAATAAACGATGTACGCATGTGACTTGGAAAGCATCTCCCATCAACCAAGGTATCCCAATGTTGCTTCAAAGCAAGTTATCTGTATTACATACAAAGGAACACTGTCTATACTACATGTACGGTGCCAAAAATGTCTACTGCCCAAATGCCAAGCCTACCGGTAGAGTAGACATCCCGCTTACCTGAACCATCTTGGAAAGTTTTTCTTCTTTACAAATGGTGAGCTCTGCGATGGAACCTTTTAAAAATACAAACCTTCAAAATGCACTGTACATGTACATGTGCATATATACGTGTCTCAGTTCAAGCTCATCTTCAATTTTTGTTTAACTACTTTAAAAGGTAGTTTACTAAGGGAATAAATATGTGCTTTGCCAGTCTTAAACTAAGGTTTAAGACCAGCTCAGGAGAACAGACATGACAAAGAGCCAAGCCGGAGGCAAGGGCATTATCAGTGTTCGTTCTCCTGATCAAGGTCTTAAACCTTAGTTTAAGACTGGCTAAGCACATATTTATTCCCATTCATGAATACCTTTTCATTCAGAGTGTTAAAAGAAGTCAACACACATGTTAACTATAATGCATTTTCAACGATTTTGTTACAAAATTTTCCTTTCATTTTCTCCCGACCCCCCCCATTTATAGTATATTCCTTTTGAAAGTTGTCCAATAGAATCCCTTCAATGAACTTCACACGCACATGGCGCGTAGCGCGCACACAGACTCCTGACCAATCAGATCAGATTAGACTGTCTTGTATCCAAGTGACTGTGCATGATTTATGCAGTGGGCATTATCACTTCTCAGTGGGCATTATCAAATATTAATACAAGGTCACGTGACGTGTTGCAACCAATAGGCATAGAAAAAACTGTCCCAGGTATTTATGAATACCTTTTTGCTGTTTATGCTAATGAGATTTCCATATTCACGAGTAAAACTGTGATGTCATCTGAGGAAGAAGGTCTCAATGTTATACCAGTTGTTCCCCAAAATTCTTGCCTTCATGTAAGACTTTGCTGGACTAAATTATCCCCTTTTGGTGATTCATTGCTCTCAAGTGAACAATCAACCTTTCTCAGAGATGTTTTCAGTGAGTAAAATCCGGGTTCACAATTGGAGCAGAAAATCCTACGCAACTGCACCATGTCCCCGAATGAAATCATAGCAACAGCGCCCTCAGTTGTCCAGGAAAGCATGGATATTTCAAATGTATATGTGTATCTAAAAAGTGCACTTTTCAATTGCATTCAACCAAAGTGTGTTTTAAAAAAGGTTTCCTATATTGAAGAAAAGTATAAAGTCACAGAGAAAAACTTGCATAAAAAATTCATCACAGCTACAGGCACACTTTAATGATAAAACAGGTGAATGAGAGGAGGCATAGTACACAGGTGAATGAGAGGAGACACAGTACACAGGTGAATGAGAGGAGGCATAGTACACAGGTGAATGAGAGGAGGCACAGTACACAGGTGAATGAGAGGAGGCACAGTACACAGGTGAATGAGAGGAGGCACAGTACACAGGTGAATGAGAGGAGGCACAGTACACAGGTGAATGAGAGGAGGCATAGTACACAGGTGAATGAGAGGAGGCATAGTACACAGGTGAATGAGAGGAGGCATAGTACACAGGTGAATGAGAGGAGGCATAGTACACAGGTGAATGAGAGGAGGCATAGTACACAGGTGAATGAGAGGAGGCATAGTACACAGGTGAATGAGAGGAGGCATAGTACACAGGTGAATGAGAGGAGGCATAGTACACAGGTGAATGAGAGGAGGCATAGTACACAGGTGAATGAGAGGAGGCATAGTACACAGGTGAATGAGAGGAGGCATAGTACACAGGCGAATGAGAGGAGGCATAGTACACAGGTGAATGAGAGGAGACATAGTACACAGGTGAATGAGAGGAGGCATAGTACACAGGTGAATGAGAGGAGGCATAGTACAGTTCATGTAGTGTTAGTAACAAAAGCTGCCCCTACAGTCTCTGCTTAATTGATTCCAAATCCCAATTTTTAATTAAAGGCCATTCTGGTTTTGACAAACAACGGAGACCATCACATGCACATCAATTTATATTGCAATCCTTTTTCCTAAACGTCTTCAAAATGGAAATTAAGATGCCTGTAGATAGTTTTCTTCGCAGATGGGGAGTCTCGCGCTGCATGTACGGTTCAGGCGCAAAAGATGTACATGTATGTGGCTGTACACATTCTACAGATTAGATGGCAAATCTGCCTTACAACAATCTCTGCAGTTCTCAACCATGGTGCACAAAAGACTACAGGGTTTGAATGGTGGGATGAGTCAGACTCATACATGAAGGGGTCTGAGCTGAGCTGCGTAATGAATGAGTCTAGATAACTGCATGTACGTATCGTACGAGGAAAGGGGGGGAAGATGTTGACATGATCCGTGTGGCATTTAAGCTGACTCGGTGGTAATTATTCGGCGAAACGCCGCAATCAACAAGGCAGGGGCGATATACTGGTTGGTATTATGCACGTGTCGTGCATGCCCAAGCGGACTGATTGTTTTCTGGGGACATTCTACCCACATGGGAGTCTTGACGCTTTGGTTGAAGATAGAGAAGTCAACATCGAGACCATACAAGATTCCAGGAAAAGGAAGGCTAATCAAACACAGCAATCTGTGATTAAAATGATACCTTAGTGTCACTTGTTTTTTCCATCAATCAAAATTAAAGGGAAGAGCCACCAACGTAGGGCTGGATAGCTCAGTTGGTAGAACAAAGGTACGGAGTTCCAGAGGTCAGATTCAAATCCCGCACCTGTCAATTTCCTTGTTCCTCTTCACAATCATTTGTATGTGCCCAGTAAATTTCCTTTAGTTTGTTTTGAGATGAAAGAGTAACAAAATGGGCCTGGGGGTTAGGATTAATGAGTAACATACACACACTTGTTTAGAACTTTTAAGATCTCAGATCCCATGATATTGATAGAGTTTTCGTCAAAACAAAATAATTTGTGACTTTAGCCGTGTTCCCATTAGACTTTTCTTGGTTAACTTACCGCGATTTTCCTGTAGAATTACAAAATTAAATCTACTGGGGAAACATGGTATACGGTAAAAGTCCCATGGGAACTCGGCTTTTGCTTGCCATTTACAATTTAAATGTACCATCACTATCAGCTTTTTGAAGAATGAGAACACACCATGCAGCGCAGGCAAGCAGAGTGAGATGTCTCTTAAAATCCCAAGCCTCACAAAAGCACCTTATATCACGTCTCAATTAAAAAAAAATCTTGCTTACAAGACTCCTATGTTCAAAATTGGCAAGAGGAGTGCTCTTTCCAACCAGTACCTAGTTCTGCACAACTTGCCATCCACTTAGTGCCTCGAAATTGCATATGAGCATTCAGATCGGTCGCTTTCAAAGAGAAGTCAGCATCTGATCATGGACCTTCCTCTCTCCCTGTTCACTAGGCCGATGCCTTAAGATCTCTCTGTTTCCCACTGAATGGACTCCAAAGACCCAGTTTCACACAACTGACCTGAATTCCCTTCATTTTTTTTTCACCCCTAAACTCGCACTCCTTCCAAGGCCAATTCTGGAGAAACCGGCAGCCTCTAAAGGACAGATTGGCTTGACCGGGGAGCAGCGGGGCCTATCACAACCTCTGCAGGTTAAATCCAATATAAGTCAGCATGCCACAAAAGTGCTTTGACTACTGTATACACGTACATTTTCAAGGTGGGAGGGAAGGAGGGTGGTAGGGAAGGGAGGATAAAAAATATTTGTCTGGCGCCCACACCAGGTGTGTCGCCTGACTAGCCTTGTGTTCAAGCACAGACAGTTTACAATAGCATGCCAGTAGCTAGCCTTGTTTACAAGCACTCCTGACCTCGGGATTTGCAAGATGTAAACTTAAACCGCTGATTAAAATTTTCTCTATTCTACAACAATGGAAGATCTACATGTACATGTGTACAAGGTACATTACTGGGAATGTTAAAACCAATGGCATTATGAAGCAGCATTTCAATGTAAATAATTGTCTCAACATAAGCAGAAACCTGGACAATCATGTCACCAGCTTCGGGTGGGGGCGGGGAGGGGGGGGGGAGAAACCCCCTGGAGGGAAGGGGGCACATTATGTAAAGTACAATAGATGATTAGGATGCTGATGGTTTTTGGCGATGAGTGGGAGAGAGGCAGCTGCTTACCAGGAAGGCCCCCTCCTCTTGCAACGGTCCTGAAACTGTTAAACAGATTTCCAGCTGTTTGCGGCTATCAACTGTCTTTGAGAAATGGAATGAAAAGGTGAAGTCCACTTCCACGAAGCACACATGTCTGTTGATTAGCCAGTTGAGGGCAGTGTTCATTCTTACTACTTTTCAAATCATAAACAATCCCTTGAACAATGAGATCATTTGAGCTGACTTGCCACTTTCTGACTTGGGACTTCTGCCTTTTCTGATAACATCGGGAAGTGAGGACAGGCCAGCCAGACCAATTTAATAATAATGTGTTCAATGTGTAGACTTTGTAAAATATATTTGTTACACAAGGTATTACATTCTAACACAGTAATGAAAATTCGACCATCTTGAGGAATGGTTTCCATAGCAGCTTCAACAAGAAGAAATGCATTTAAAAAGTTGTTTTTGCCAAGCGAAACCTTGGTGAAATGACATCATTCAGGGTTTAACAAATAGCTGGCTGTAACCTTCCAGAAAGCCCCTTGTCTACAGTTGGGGCAAACCTTCACCCACAATGAATGAAGGATTCTCCGAGAAACCAAACCCGAAACTGAAAATTCCATCTCCCCCCCTCCCCTAAAAAAAAGAGAAATTCTCTTGAGCCTGTTGGCCCCTGAGGATATAAACAAAACACCTCAGGTTCCAAAAATGCAAACAATTCCTGGGATGGAAGTTCTGTGTCCCCCCCTCACGCCAGGAGGTCTGAAAGGCGATCCGTCTTGGCATGGAGCCTGGGAACCCAAAATTATAAATTCAAAATGGAACCAGAAAGAGGTTTCTTGGGTCACTGCCAAACCAGGGTCCATCGTTTTGTAAAGGACATTATAGATTAGTAGCTGAAAGTCCACTACAGAGAATTTGATTTGGAATGTTGGTCAACAGCAATACATTTATTTTATTTATTTCTAATCTACCCTGGGGAGATCCGATGGTGGGGAATGATTTTCAAAGTGTGTGTGTGCGGGGAGGGAGGGACAGCTATGCGACCATCAGGCAGCCATTAAAATATCCATCCATTAAGCCTTTGCCCTGCTCCATTGTTGGACCTGTAGGGGGCACGTTCCCCAGTCGAAAAGGGGGGGGAGGGGAGAAGTGAGGCACTTCCTCCCTGGCAGTAGAGTTCTCTGTAGAACTTTGTTTTCCCAGAGGTAACCAGCAATTATATGTAAAGATCTGGTAGGATTGCAAAACCTACTAGAAAACCGTGGAGGTAGAAAACCAAATCATGTCATTTTTCTGTTTGGAGGTAAGATCAGGAGATGAAGAGAAATTCACAAACATCAAGTAAGCATTGGTGATAGCGTAGATCAAAAAAGCTACGAAGTCTGTGACTTTTGGGGACTTTCATCATAGCTAACGAGGCATAAATTTCTAACCCTAAAACTTCAAATGATTATGTTAATCCCACCCTTGGGTTTTTCATACAACAACCAGACACCTGAAAGACAAAAGCTCAAAAAATCCCAAACTTGGGGGTCAAAAATCCTGACAGAAAAAAAAAATGTGGCTGGATTTGAGACAAAGCTGTGCCGTGTAGGCCTACATGTACATGTACCGGTACATGTAAATGTACATTACAAGGAAGTCATGATGTGTTAAAGCTAATGGAGTAAACTACATACATGTACATGTACATCCATTGCCCAAGGAGTTTCATTTCACAGGGTTTCTTCAATCAACAACAGCCACAGAGGGATGAAGAAACTAGCCCTACTCCCTTGTGTGTTTTTGGCCCAGCAATCGTTGGTTTCACCAGAAAACGCTCAGAATACAGAGGGGGGGAGGGGTACAGTCTGTTTAAAACTACAATCAGCTGGGAGGAACAATGCCAGGAGCTGTAAATATATGACCAAAACAAAAACAAGAAACAACAAAGAAGAAGAAGCGGACAACTCTTGACATTGCTCTGAACAGTCAAAGACCAAACACAGTGCAATACATGGCACACAGCTGGTTCAGGGTGTAAACACACTCAGGGTGTAAAAACACTGAGGGTGTAAAAACACCGAGGATGTAAAAACATGCAATGTGGTAACTGCTGAATTTGTTTGGATTCACACAGCTACATTTACATCATGTGGTTCTCCATAATTGTGAAGGTGAAGGAGAAAGCAGGTTTTTTCCCCCCACTCTTTCCTGAGTGTTTCGGCTGTGTGACAAAATCCTTACAAAAAGACAGGAGGATGTCCTTGTTCTTCCTGTGACAATATTGCATATCCTTCCTGGTGTCAAGATTCCTTTTGCCACTGAGGAGGGGTTCATGTATCACTTTGGCCAAACCGCAATGAAATTTGACCCAACCAGGTCAACTCCAACATGTATCCATTCCATCTAATGAGCTACTTCTGAACTTGTAGACAGCTTTCACAATTGCACTCTTTTCACCAAAAGTATCATCACATAATGTGGGGCAAAAAGTAATACCTATACATACGTAGGCCTACACCTGGTAGAACAAAAACAGTTTTCCTCAATTTTCGTAACTTCACTCATTCCTGCCAACTTTTCTTTTTCGTGAGGACAGACAAGATGGGTCTCTACTTCATGTACATGGTGTATGCGTCAAATAAAAACACCCAGAGACATCCATGTATAAATGATAATGATTCATATTTATACATTTACAAAAATATCAAAAATTGACTAGTACATATTCCAACCCTAATATTTATTGCCACTTTCTGTACTTTTGGTCACGTCTCACAGTCGCATTGGACCACTTTCTGAAGTGTTTTTGAACGACAGTTTTTTTTCCAGAAATATCAATATTTTGAACCATCATAAATGTCTCTGAGTACTTTCAATTGAAGTACACACTATGAACATTAATTTAAGGTGAGATACAATTTGTCTGAACTCCTAGAGAAAACGTTGGCAAAATTATTTCAATCAGCCAAAAATTGAGGAAAACTGTTTTTCATAACAAGTGTACAAAAATGTATGTAAATCTTTTGCCCCAACCGTATCACCATTTACAGTTGAGGACACAAATAACCTATTTAAGCTTTGAACAACTGACGAGACTTGACTTGAAGTATCAAACTTTGCTCTACTGATTAGCTACTGGAACTTCAAAGCACTTACCAGTAGCAGAACATGCATCAATTAAAGGCCGTTCAATCCAAATCGAGAGTAATTTACTTGGTTTTTGGTCTCAGCTTCTGTTGCAGAGCCAGAGTCTTAATGAATAGGTCAATGCACCCCGAATGAGTTCGTATACACACGTATTTTATGAGTTTGTTAATGGTTCGTTCATGCTGGCTTTGACGTTAGACAGCATCTCTAACACTGAACGGCAGGGCATCATTTATTTAAAACTACACTTTGCATCAGCCAGGGCGGCACATCAACATCAGGAGTCCATGGACACAGCATGCAGGCTGTGCTCTGCTCTGCTCCAAGAAATGCTTTGAACTAACCTCCTTAATGCAGGAAACAGGGGTATTTGGAATTTTGACATTTAACAGTGCCTGAAATCCATCATGGTGGACAACTTCAACAATTTTTAATGCATGATGAAAAGAGGGTGCCTGAAGTTGAAAAAAACTTTCAAGAAATGAAAGCAAAACAAATTGGATTTGGCTTACATTGACATTTATGACTGTAATCTGTCAGTAACTTTATTTTGTTGGGGGGAAGAAGTTTCAGTTTTGGTTGACACAGTAACCACAAATTTTACCAAAATGACATAATTTACAACCCACCATAATTACAAGCTCCTCCTTCTGTGCAACATCAGCAAAAGACAGCCACTTCTTTTTTACAAAGAAAATGTTTATCAGCTGGTAAAATTCAAATATATTTTGTACAGAAAAAGATTTGCTTTGCCCAGCTGTAACTGTGCACGGTGACTTCACAGTCGGCTTCAAATTGTTGCAGGGAAAACCCCTTGGGGTGGGTAATTAATAAGTATTCAAGTCCTCTCAACTAGAATCCAGATCTGCGTGTAATTCTTTGCCTTGGCTACTTTAATGTGGGAGCCAATCATGCCCGGGACGCATGTAATCCTGGGCTAGTCGTCGAACACAGCGAGATTGTAAAGATCACACTAATCAGGTTGGCTGATCTCAGCCAAGCGGCACAGTGGCACGCACTCACTTGGCCCCTTATGTCCGAACAGGGGCATGTGGACGAACACAGGGCAGGATTACATGGGGAATAAAAAAAAATCTATTATGGTCGATTGGTACTCTGAGAGAAGAAAAAGGGCAAGCTTGGAAACACAGAAAACATCTGAATGGATAATGTCGAATTATTGTCAGACTTCACTGATTTGCTTTAAAGAAGTAAACCAATAACCAATGTAAATTTAACCTACATGTAGTTGCTAAGCAACAACTGTATAGCACCATCTCCAGTTCTGCACAGAGTTAAAAAAACTGATAAAATACTTATGGGCCATTTTTGAAAGCTTGGTTTTATCTTCGGAGAAACTGTGGACCTTTTATTACCAAGCCGAATGGAGCGAGCTGAGAGCTAAGGTTCCAAAAGCAAATAAAATGGGAAATGTCCCAGTAAGCCAGACTCTAAAGTTCAAAGCCAAGGACATGGAATCATGAAACCAGAGCCCCAAGTTGGCAATGAAGCTGCAGTTAGGGAAAATAAGGTCTCTGATACATGTACATGTAGCTCAGAAACCGCCTTAGTAACAACAAAGCCATGAAGTCTTCAGAGACCGGCCTAAAATGACTGCTTGTATTGTTCACTCATTATCTGTGGGGAAACTGGTCAGACTTCCCCACTGTTCAAGACTACAGATCAAATCCCAGGATGCCTGAAACTTGTCCATTTTTTAAAAGACAACCACATGTTGGTTGTCAAACACGGCAACTGCCATCCTAATTGGGAGGTGAGTGGAGCCAATCCAAAATGGATCTGCCAAAGCCATCAGGCCCAAGGTTCTAATGGCATACTCTTTAGCTGGAGGCAAACATCCCCAGAAAATGGGTCAATTCGTGAGCACTTGGTCTGTCATGAAAACTGGAGGATTAGATCTGTATTTTAAAAGTCCTTGTCGGTGCTTTCCTGTGCGTCACAAATATGAATATATTGCCTGTAGAAGCAAAGGTGTGGTCCAATTATGTAAATGTGTACGTCGCTGTACTCTGGACATCCAATGGAAGATGTCACAAGTTTGTGCCCATTCTGAAGAAAATCAGTTGTGCGTGTAATCTGTGCTGTAAACATGTGAACCAGGACACTTCCAGGAGAATTGGCAAGAAACGACCACAGTTGCTTCTTGGCAAAAAAATAACAAAAATAGCATCCATGTGACTTCCCCGCCCGAGTAACTCAAAAACCAGAAACGTGGACAATAACATCCAAACTTCCCGGTAGAGTACCTACCGGTTCATGCATTCCAGAACAATGAAGGCAACCTTTTGTTATAGACAAAATGAGAAGTTAAAAGTAAATTTGGCTATGAACGAGTTGTCTGAAAAGGCCCATCAATCCTGCACACTGGAAATTAAGTGATCAAGCTTCCTTTGCAACAGCCATATTCATCAAAATATCAAACCAGAGTACGAAATATGGGTTGGAATTGAACAGTTTAAAACCATTTCCCTTGTTTCGCAACTGAAACTGACTATAATGGCTAACAATATCACTGCACTCTGTGCTCAATTTCTCAAATAAAGGAGGTGAGCAAACTTTGTCAGTTATTTGATCATGTCTTTCCAGACGAGAAAAAAAAAATTTAAAAATTGAAAATTTTGCCATTCCGAGGTACAGGTATTGAGAGAAACTATTTTTTCCCCCAAAGACTCCCTGCCAACTTCTGTGACTGCCATACAGTCCTGACAAGCACAATAGGCATTATGGTGACTCCATAACTGCCAACACAATACAGTGCTTTGCTTCTCAAACTGCTCTCAATAACTGGGCCAGATCAATTTGATTTGTGCCATTTTTTGCCCTGGCACAAAAGCAATCCATAGAAATCCAGGGGCGAGACGGTAAAACGATGCCTCTTTTCTCTCCCTCTTTCATCTCTTATTTCTTTTTCATTTCTGTCTCTTCTGCGGTATGAGGGGGGGGAGCAACGGCAGCATTTTTTTTTCTCTTTTAGACCAGACCGTAAACCAAGGGAGGGAGGAAAGTGCCAGGGCACAGTGGTCTGGGAAATGAGCACAATGACTTTTATTGACTGTTCTGCTCTGGTGTTGGGGGCATTTGGTTCTCTCTATTCTCTCTGTCTGTTTTATCAGTGTACTTTAGGCGCTTGAGCCAAACCAGCCATCGATGGCACCCTTCTCTATGCTGTAGTTTGTCAGCCTACAGTCTCATACGGAGGTCTAAGGTTGCTGTACTAGTGTGGAATTTCACATCTGGAGAACTTTAAACAGTTTTGTGCACTTTCAATACCAGAAAAAGAATTTTGTGCAGGAATGACACAGACAAATTAACCATAGCAAGATAAGTCAAATAATACAAGAATGTATTGTTTGTCCCCCAATTACATGTATACAGTGCATATTTTGAATTGATTTTTAATTAAAATCATTTAAAACATGTACATGTATTGATATGAGTACAAATTAAACCAGCACAGACACTTGTGCAACAGTTTGACTTCAGTTACAGGTATAACCCAATTCCCTCCCCTCCCCCAGATTCCAGAGCATCTTTCACCAGAACTGATTTTCTTCACATTAATAATGACACAAAACAGGCTTGCATTCGCTGAAGTTAACTACATTGATATTTGAAGTACACTGTACATGTATGTAAACATTAAAAACACCACAGGATACACTTTTATTAACCAATGTGAGCAAACAGTGAAATAGCAACAACTGCCTTTCAAAGGAATATTTTGGGCGACATGGGAATGCATTAAAATCAATTACTACAAAATCGCCTTGGTTGTTCAAGTTATTTCTTTGACAGCCTTCAATATTTCCAGCCTCTCAAAGTGGTTGAAGAACATTGATAAAAATGCTCCCCGCGTCACACGAGTGTACCGTACAACCTTAAAAAAAAAAAAAACCTTTTTCTATTCCACTAAAGATTAAATAATAACCAGCTTTTCAATTTACTGGTCCAAAACAGGCTGATTTATCAAAATGAGTAATCACAGCCCCGACAAAATGAATTAACATGAGATATGGGTAATTCAACGGCCACAACTGGGCTCTAGTACCAGGGCCAATAACAGCCCACCAACCTAACTGCCTCCCGGGATTAAAGAATAACTGAAAACAATCTTTTCTTTTAAAGGGAACTAACAAGATGAATGTCCAATGGGAAGTTCCCAGAGAATTTGAACAGTGCCAACAAAAGCTCAACTACAGGTGCTACGGGGGGGGGTATGGGGTGCTAGGCTAGTCCCTCTTCCGCCCGGGGGGGAATGAAAAATAAAAAAGGAAAAATAAAATGAAAAAAAAAGAGATGACAGAAGTTGAAAAATGACTACATGTAGGTTACCGAAAACCCCCCCTCAAAATGGACCCCCTCCATTGTTAATTGTAAATTGGTTGTGGCAAAGTGCTTCTCCCCCCTCCCCTGGCAATGTTCACCCTGGAAAATCCCGGTGATGCCCACGCAATCTGCTATTTCTCTTGGTCAAAAGATTTTCCATGGGGTCACTTCAGAGAGAAGAAATGATGAAGACAAAAAGAGGCAAGATTTTTTTCACACCCTAAGGTCCACTTGTCATTCCAGCGATTGCGAAAGAGAAGCGAGTTCAATGTCAGGAAACATTTGCAAAGAAATTTGCTTAAGTTGAAATGTCTACTTTTTTCCAAACTCCCAATGTGAGCATTTGATCTGACATCACATAATTGCGTTCATGTTCACTTTCCTGTCAAGTACGAACCAGTCCAAACTACTCAAATCTAAAGCCTGATTATGTAGACCTTTCGTGAATAATGGGTTAAACTTGGAGCCAGCTGTCATGTAATACAAGCACGTCTTTGGTGTCTGACGATCTGGTTTTACAAAGAGCATGTCGTGGGTTACTGCATACTACTGAATTTGAGCATACTCCTAGGGGTTGGGGTCAAACTCCTTCAAAGAGCTGGCTGATCCCAATCCAGGGTAGTTTTTAGTTCAGTGTGATGGGGGAAAAATTCTGCAACAGTCATTAAATTGACTCATGTAGTGCACAGCTCCAACACGTCCACAAAGAGTTTGGCATTGAATCAGATGGTTCAGAATTTGTGCATTGCATAAAGGGCGTGGGAATTGTTTCAGCATGAGGTTTACTCCTCAATCTTTGCTTAGACCAATTACCCAGTCGTCCCACAAGCCACATTTTTGTAGCTCCAACTTTCAACGGAATCAGGGCCTACCAAAAGCAATAATGGGTCAGGGTCAGCTCAACTTCCCTCATTCCTCAATTTGGTAAACTTCTAATTATGGTGGAATTTGAAGGATGTGGGAGTGAAGGTTAAGCCAATCTTTCTCATGGAAGATTTACAATGTACACGGAGCACATACTGCAGGAAGCTAAGAGGATTTCACAGTGGTATCATATACACACAGATGTACGTACATGTATGTGATCTTATGGAAATCTTCTGTACATGGTTTCCATACATCTACAATTTTGTCTTAAACTGAAAACAAAAAAGCTGTCTGTTGCAGGGTACCAGCTAAATGCATGTGTAGAGAGCATCTTTTGCAAACCTCACTTAGCATGTGACCCATTTTACAAAATTTCTTTGCTCCCATTGTGTGTTCTAGGCTGAAGTGCACATAAACGGTGTACTCAAAAATTCAAAAATGGCTACGGAGAATCAAAGGTTGCAATTTTGGATGCCTTTTTTTTGCTCATCTCCAAGGTAACACTCCATGGCAACAAGATAACATCACACAAACTCAAACTCCACTGGCCCTTTAACTTCTGGCAATTTCTCCCAAACCCCCCCTTCCTATTCTCTCTATTTTTAATCTTGCCGCTGGAAACAAAAGCAGCACATTAATCATTCATAATTTGGTCTTTACACCCAATCGCTCGGTCCGTCAATATTGACTCGGTGCACAAGTTGCTGAAAAACTGGTTGCACGGCAACCGGTGCATGTCTGAGAAAGACGCACCGAACAACTGACATACAAATAACATGAAGAAAGAAAAAAAAAATTAGGAGCAGAAATGCTCAATGTAATCAATGTATACATGTACTAGTGCCTTGTACTCTGTATGCAACTGTACACAATACAATGTCAATATTAAAACTAATAATAAATGAGACAAATAAATGAATTGGTAGCAATCTGTTAAACTTTTTTCCTCTTTATCTCATTCACAGCTCTGATTCTGAATTCATCTCTACTATCAACTACATGCATGTACATGTACAGCGTGTTTATTTCGTTTTTGTCATTTTGTTTATTCATCTTTCGTATCATAAATCACATTTCTGCACTAATCCAGAAGCTACATTGCCGGTGTGTTGCTTTGCGATGATCTTCACAGCATCTGGGTTCATTTCTTTTAAGTACATGTACAGGTGCCAAGGAATCAAGACGGAGTTTAAAATGCTGTGCAGCATCCGGATAATACCGTACAACAGGTTAACAATATCACTTTCTAAACTGCGCTCGGGAAATCACTGAAAAGACCGACTTGATGTGATTGGTATTGGTAATTTCCCCAACTTAGGCTGGCGTGGTGGCTCTTTCCTCACCATTCACTGTGAGGCCCAGGTTCGAATCCCGCCTCGGTCCACCTGTGGATTGGGTTTTCAGCCCCTACCCGATTCCGTGGGTTTTACCCAGAATATTCTTCTGGGGTTTTCTCTAACGTTGCATTCTAATTTTGTCACCAGGTTACCAAGAAAGTGCAATGACCTGTACGAAAGATGAAGGGCCGGTCTTTGTTTCACAATTTAAAACATGCTCTCTTTGCACGTTGCATCAGCACCCATTCCAGGTTCCAAAAAAAAAGCCCCATCAGTTTTGTTTTGACAGATATTGAGCAAATATTTTTCTGAACGTGTACATGAACGCTAAGGCTCAGTTCCTCTTTAGAGCTCTTCCTTTCTGAAAAGTTCCATGAGACATACCGGTACCTGTGAGTACGATAGTATGCATTGTCCCATCAACCCATCTACATGGTAAGTTTGCCTGCAATGTGGTTTGGAGGCTCTCGCTTGAATAATAAGATGGTATACATGTATCACTCTCTCTTTCTGCCAACAAGTACTGGCCTGAGAACAATTCAAGTCAGGCTATCTGGAGAATTTGGCGAAATCAAATCGCAGGTCTAACGTTTGGTGGGTGACTGAAGTTACTTCTGGCCCAATTTCACGGAGCCGCTTGAGCACAAAATTTACTTTAGCGCAAGAGAACCTTGCTTAATACGGTACATGTAAATCAGACAACCAGCCAAACTCCATGTGATGTACCTTACATGTACATTGTTTTGGTTAGCATGATAATTACATATTGTAGAGTTTGAGCTGGTAACCTTTGTTTATTAACAGTCAAAAATTCCTTCCACTTCTCCCTGTACAGTAGACATACAATACATGTATGTCACTTGATTGATTTTGACTGATACGACAACTGTGTCGAGAATGCATCTTTGCATTAGGAGGGTTAAGCAAGGTTTTTTTTACGCTTCAGCAAATTTTGTGCTGACGCAGCTCTATGAAATTGGCACAGGTGTCCAAAAGTTAGAAGCACACGTATCAAACTAGGATGAAATTACTACTGCTTACTTGTTACACGCTGCTGAATTATGAATGCAAGATTATTTCAGTGTACATTTACGATGTGTGGATGGCAGAAGTCCTCCGAGGCTGATGGGTGATTAATAAAGGGCAGGCAGGACATGACAGTGCACTCACCTATGACAAAAAAAGCTGCTCGCTCTACAGTAATGCTGTTTGGCTTCGTGAACGCGCTCCCCACACAAAACTTGCCACTGTGTGTGAGCGAGACTGGGTGCTGAGTGTGCTAATAAACGCTGACAGAGTACGGTACAAAGGTACAGGACTTTGGGTCAAACGGCTCAGTAGTAACACCATCTGAACTGTATCTGGAGCGCTCTCTCCACAACTTTACCAAGGACACCCGTACACGTACATCTACAAGTACATGTAGGTCCTCATGGACACCTCTGTGGCCTCCGAGGATTGGACAGGGGAATCCGGCAAACAATGGGCCTAACCTAATACGGGTCCCCCCCCCAAGTTGTCAAATGCCACTTAGAGGTACACAATACATCTGCGTAGGATTTGGCTGTAACAGGACAAGATGAGTGGCGGGGTGGCCTACATGTAATTTTTAACGGTATTGTGTACGGTAGGCCCCTTTGTTAAGAAGAAACTGTTACCGATGAGTCGAACATTACCGGCACAAGGTGCCCCCATTCCCTCTCCCAAAGGAAAGTAAAAATATGGTAGGGTACATTTCTACACGAATGTAGCAAGTTTCACGCTTGTACAATCAAATCATGTACCGGTGTTTACAGTGTTAATAGATGTAATGAATTGATAAATCGACAAAAAGTCCCCCTTTTTAAAAGTAAACAATAAACAAGTAAAGCGTGGAACTTACTCCAATAAAATCTGGCAACATGTGATGTGTACACAGAGCTACATGTACATGTATAGGGCCCTTCTGTTCTGCCTTGGATGATAGCTCATGAATATGTAAATTAAATTATTAGCATAAAATCAGAACGTTTGAAGTTTCTCTCTTTTAACATGTACTGCTTCAAAGGAGGCCAAAAGTCATAGCAGCATTGCAAGACAGATTTCCGACACATATTCAAGTATTCAGAAAAATTTCATATTTCCTGCAACCACATGTATCCTTTCTGTTACAGTATTTGGTTTTACACAATTCTACCTTTTAAGAACCCAAATTGAAAAGCATGTGCTATACACGTCTAGAGGAATCAAGATGTGAGTCTGATTATGCATTTATATGTAATTAGGACTTCGAAAAAGAAAAAGGCGCTAACAATGATGCGCATCAATCACTTTAAATTTTGACACTAGTCGCTACACAATCTCTTTTGAAATGCAAATGTATGTTTCATGAATGTTCTGGCGGACTGTGCACCGCGTAATGTACATACATGTGTGTGCGTACATTAAATGTCACATGCCTCGGGGGTGGGTGATTACATACCGTCCGCTCCCAAGCACAATCATGCAACTATCATTACCAAGTCGAGCATTCACTGTCAGTTACTAGAGCTCCGGCTCGGCTATTTAATCCCAAGCTCTGCTCTCCTCGCAAGAAGATGAAGAGCCCGAAAAGATGAGAAGCGAGAAGATGAGAAGTACATGGAGTTCCCTGGAGGAATGCACACACAATTGTAGGGAGGGTGGGGGCACAGCTACACTCTTAATGGCATAAACAGATCCTGTTTGGAGAACACGGTAATTACTAGCACCCTGGTTATCCTTAGTATGATTTCTGCCCAATTCCAAATTACTTGTAGCCAACCTGTGAGCTGTATGGCATGGGCGTTGCCAGATCTAAACCACATCTTCACAGGAAGCCCAACTTTATCAAATGCACGTCCCCCATGCAGCGTTCTCCTCAAAGCTTACTCCAAATCGGTGCAGTTAAGTACTGGCACTCGTCAATGAAGTCACTGATTGAATCCTTTAAATGTACATCAAGAGAGAAAAAATGGTACTTGAGAAAACCCGTACATACCGGTTCAGGTGTGTACATGTTCTCATATACATGTACAGCGGGTAAGGCATTCGCTTGTCATAGATACACTTCACATAATGACATATGAAAGAAATATTGTCAAAAATGGAAATTATATTTTCTGCAGTGTAGGACTAAATCTACCGTAGCTGTCATGTTTTTTGTCTTTCAAAGTGTACGGTGCCTAACCACTTGAAAGAGAAATCAATGCTCGGCTCATGTAATATTTCCATTTATAAACAGCGCTCCAAGAGGGGACAAATGTTCACAATTTGTAATGCATGCAAATCAAATGGGAATCAGACCATGTCTACAAATTCTCCTAGACTGAGTCTGACAAAGGATGGAGAGGCTCTCCTCCCCCCCCCAAATCTCTCTCCTTCTCCTCTTTGATAATTTCATTATTCCTACCTTCTATTGATTGATGTGATATGAGGGGAAGCATTCGCTCTCTGGTACACTGTAGTCTGTGTATGTAATTATACAGCTCGAATTATTACCGTCGCAACGCGGCCAGACGAGCGGGAAATATTGGTTCTTGGTGCTGCGTTATGTCAACATCTCTCGTGGCTGCCATTTTCTCTGAAGTTCTTTACCTTGAGGACAGCCTCTTGCAAGATGCAATAGACTGACAGTGTGGCAATTTCTGTTTGGTGGGGTTTTTTATTGCTTAGTGGTCAAACAATTCATGAGTGAGTTGCTTTTATTTAATATGCATACATGTACAACAGGTGCAGATATGGATTGGGTCCAGGTTGTGGAAAATTCATTGAGATGCCTACCCAGGACAAATTGTTTACCAAACGCAGGTGTATATGATTCACTTTCAACTTCTAGATCACATGTCAACTTCAGATGGCCCTTCATCATTTCAGTTAATGGTTCACATAAATACAAATGTGTACAGACAGTATACAAATGTACTCAATACGCAACCAATGAATATAAACAATATTCACTGTTGATTTGTTTCTCAACTACATAACGGTAGAAACTGATACTGCTCTCTCCAGCAATATGGCCCTGGAACCATATTTTTGCGGGCCCTTGGCCGTGATTGCTAAGCCCAGCCCCCCCCGCACTCCGGCACCGAGCTGTGCGGCAATTTCAGAACGTGCTAATAAAGCCCTGTGTAAATAGAGTTCATCTCCTCCCAACCGGGGGGCACACAGGCGATCCTTACCAAAATGAGATCGGATGAGTCTGTAGATGCCGTGTTTGGTTCTATCAGCCCCGATAAATTTAACTAGGTCTGTATGGTGACGACAAAAAAAAAAAAAAAAAAAAAAAAGAGAACAATCTTCCTACATGTAACTGCGGAAGATTTCTACCCCTATAGTGACTTATTTTCCGCGTGCTTATGGCATTTTGTGCCATTTCTCACTTGGTCAAATTACAGATCGGTTTTTGCCTTATGGAGTGCTTGGTTTTTTACATACATGTATACGTGTACGAGCACATCTGCAGCTGTGGAAATTGTAATTCAATCCGTCTTTAGCTAAAAGTGAATACTTGTTGAGGAAGATAGACAAGCATCTGAAGCAATTAATTTTTTTGTGGCTGGCTGGTTTCACTTTTTTTTAATGAATTAGCAAAAAAAGCTGCTATTTTTATGAAACACTGAAATTTGTCCAAATATTACACTGGGGAGGTACCCTTAGATGAAAACATTCCAAGATTTCAAGACACTGTAACCAGGATTAACTTTTGCATGGAAGTGCTAAATTTTCATTTGTGAAATTGCTTCAATTTGTGTAAAAGATTACAAGAAAAAAGGGAGAAACGACTACCCCTACTGTATATTGGTATGACCGGACTTCCTTTTTTATTTTCCATGTGCTAAAATTCCTGCCACTCTGACCAATTTTTGAACTTTAAAGGTGAACTGGCTCTAGAGCCTAGAAAAAGTTTCTTGATGATTGTGCCTAGATACGGTTGCTGAAAATAATTCACGTAATGCATGGATGTCTGAAAGTACATGTATATCTGGCTGACCATCCCAGTTATTTCGTGATGGATGGAGTCTTAAGAACTTAAACCGTTCTGGAATGCATAATCAGGTCCCTCTAGAGATCTCGTCCGTCTGATACATATTCCAGAAATTTGACAATATGACATTCCTGGGATAATCTGCCGGCTACAGCGCAAGCCTTGCTTGGCCCAGTTCCGCGGTGAACTCCATTTTTCCGCTGCCCTTGTTTTTTGCTGTCTGAATTTATGAGGGTTAAATGTGGCTGACTTTCCCCCAGTGCCTGAGATGGCCTTTCAGAATTGGGACATTCCTTGGGTGTACAATTTCAGTCGAGACAAATTTTGACATTTATAACAGGGAACCAGGTTTGAAGAAGAATTAGGCTAACCTTCCCAGAATAAATCACAATTTAATATTTTATAAAGTAGTCTTTTATGGAAATCATAGAGTTTAAAGTTATCACAGTTTAACGCATTGATCCAACAACTTCTAGCCAAAGGAATATGTAGGCCTATGCCAAAACCAAATCTCCTGTTGCAATGAGTTATAATAAAGAATAAGCCATTTAATGAAATCATTTCAAGTAAACTTGTAAGAAAGAAAAGAGCAATGTGGCCAGTTATCAATTTTCTTTTGATCAGAACACGAAAACTAATTGAGCCTTCACGTTTCTTTTTCAAATCTTACATTTAAGAAGTTTTATCTGATTTTGTATTTTTTCTTCAACTTTGCCATTTCATTTTGCGAAGTCTACATGTAGGATAACTTGTAACAATTTACAACACATCAAGTCAAGAAGATATATTTGGGATTTCTCTTGATTTTTTAAAATTCACAATTTAAAGCCGTAGCAAAATTGTAACTTCTCAAATATTCTATATACAGCACTGACAAAATAAGACTTCCAACAGCACAAAATTGTTAGAAGACACTGCACCAGTATTTCAGTAAGTACCGGCAGACTGTACCAGCAGGCCTACATATGGGTCTGGGTTGTTGTGAATTTTTGAAGCCAAGTGCAACAAACAAAGTTAGGAGTTAATGCTGATGCTCAGCGGGATTGCCTTTCACCTAACACATGAGAGTGTAAAGCACAGACTGAACTGCGATGATCCTGAAAGCCACTTCACACCTTTCAGCGGGTTCAGAGGAGACAAATAAAACTCTCCTGACTCTGACGTCTTCATAATGCACTCCCCAGAAGCAAAGACCTTAGACCCGGATTGTTCCACAAAATCCCTTCATTCCAAAAACTCCTTACATCGAGAACAAAACAGTTGCCCAACTTCCTAACTTGGTGGGTACACTGAAGGTGTGCAGCAGGGAACATCAACACAGTCCCCTTCTACATGTACGTGCTAATCTCTCCTTCCTACTTCTACAGTCCTTGTACAAACAGAATGTAACATTTACGGGCAGTTTAGCTCTGAAATGCTGAATTCAATAGGGAACTGGGGGCTCAAGAGTTTGGGATGAAAGGGGGAGAGGGGAAGAAAGGGGAGCTTTAGCAGGTTGCAACTCTGCTCAGAGCTTTTGTCCGGTATGCAAAGATGAGGAATTGTGCCGCTTAGAAACTACAGGAGATAAGCCGATTCTCTTCTCTCCCCTCCCTCCCATACCAACTGGTACCCACAGTACAAAGCCTACAGCGATAGAAGCTAGGTGCTCAGTTTGGGTTGCTATGTTTGTAGGACATGTACATGCCATGTACATGTTGCAGACATGTACATGTACCGCGAGGATACAAAACAAGTGGCTGTTACCCAACAAGTCAAAATATATAAAAACTGCTTTTACATACTGAGGTCGAACTTATTTTGCCCTGTAAATACGAGAAAAAAAGAACACCAAAGAAGAAGAAGAAAAAAAAGGACAGAGAAGCAAACAAACGACTCAGAATACTGTTTTAAGTCTTTTGGCCTACATGTACATCACTGTGCACATGTACATGTACATATACTGTAAGTGCAGGTTTGAAATGTTTCTCTTTCTTTTGCATTTAAGGAGCATTTACTTATGAATGATCATGAATATCGAGTTTGCTTAATAGTAAATTCATGTCTGGCTTCCAGTTAATTAATATGGCGATGAGAATTCCCTGGACTAAGCTATGAGCATTCAGCAAAGAAAAATGCTGACATACGACGTAATTAGCATCCGGTTTTAAAAATGCCTCAACTTTTTAACAGCTCAGCTGACAACAGAAACTTCAGCTGTGGTTTAGACTGCTTTCAAGCTCTTTCAACAATGCAAATTTAAACGTGCATGCAGATGTTTTGAAAAAGCTTTCCCAGCTTTTGATGCAGCGATGATAAGCTCTGTGATCTGTAGATTTAATCTAGCTCGACATGCCTGTCTAATGTGTACAATGCCAGTCTCACAAATCTATCAATCCTGAGCACGGTGTAGGTTGTACACACATGTACATGTATGTACATCCAAGTACAGGCTGTACATATTCCCACGTACATGTACGGTACTGGACATGTATGTACTGTACATGTACAGAAAGTAGGTCTCTGTAGACTCTAACATTTCTGGTTCTCCTCTCATGGGGGCGCTGTATTGATTTGACATTTGCTGGTTGCAATGGAAAATGACAAACCCATTGTCAAGATCAGTTCAGCATCATTTTCTGCCATTCCCTTGGAATGATTTCCCACAGCACGAGCCATTTTGTTCCACTTGGCTTCATGTCTGATTTTAGCGGAGACAGAAAAACGTCAAAATTTGAACTGAATTTGCTTGTTTGGTGGAATACATGTACATGTATGTGAATTACAGGTCTCAGCCGAGTCTGATGAACATTGCAAAGAACTTTGTTGGCTAAAGACTGGTGAAGTTGGCCCGATTTCACAAAGTTCTTTATTTTCTTCACTTCTGTCTTACACAGTAAAGGTGTGGAGGGTAGGCATGGAACGCCCTCACACAGGGCATGTTTTGTTACCGGTATTAATTAGATTCACATGAAGTACTATAGTGTCTACTCAAGCATATCACACAGGAACAAAGACCTGTCCTCTTTGAGGGCGCTCCACGCAGCCCCTCTATGCTTCCTTGAGTTCAGGCTTTTCTTATAACTGGCTGTGGCATCAAGTGCTGCAAATACACATGCAGAGAGAATCTTTAGTCCAAAACAAGCCACTTTCTCCAAAATATTTTTCACCATAATTTAGCAATTTTGAATTTCAAATATTATTTTTTAACCATATGTCCATTCCCCAAAACATGTACATGTAGGAAGAAACTTAAAAATTCCTTCTTCTAGGTCCAACAGCAACCAGCTTGAAACAGTGTTAGATTCACATGTAACAACTCTATAAAAACCCCAAAAGTGCAGACAATTACATGGTTTGCTGCAGCAAACATGAAAAGTAATGATGGGAAGCAATGAATCAATCAATCAATGGTACAAAAGGTGTATCAAAATGTGCAGTCATAAAAATCAGTCATTTCAACAATGAAACCCAAATGCATTATGTGACCCGTAATCTTCATCACCTCAGTGACAGTCAGTCAGTTGAAGTATGCGAAAACGACGGAAAAAGAAAGCAAAAAAGCAAAGAACTTGGTACGAGAAATTGCCATTTTGCTGGATATATGCACATGATAAACCAACCTTCTCCATTTTCAATGCAAGGCCCCTACATTCAAAAACTTTGTGCAACTTTTTCAATAATGAACTCAGCAACTGGGCCTAGCTGCAAATGCAATCCTAAGTTAAAAAGTGGAGAGTTCCATATTCACATGTATGGACAGCACTTGAGGCCCTGTGCACAACCTATGACACTTTTCCAAAAAAAGTTATGTTTTTTAAGTAGGCCTACATCTAAATAAATGCTTCACAATTTTCGTAGCTAAATTTCACTTTTTAGGACATGCTAATGTTATCATTTTCTGATGGCTGTTATAACATTTTAAGGGAAAATTAATGTCGTCCATGTATGGAAATCTTTCCAAAAAGTTTAAAATAATTCCCATTATTAAAATTCCACTGCATGATGAACATTTATGTCCACCACCAGACCACTGTCTACAAAAAAAATCCATCAATAGCTACATGAACATGGGTCTACAGTGTACGTACACGGTTTTACATTTCACTTGCAAACAGGCATGACGGGCGAAGGTCAGAAGTTCTGCCACCCAACATTTCTCACGAAACAGTTGCAGTAGCTAGCAAGTGGCAGCAATACTAACATCGAAGGAAAAGAACTTACCATGCGACAAAGTCATTGTGTGGACTCCCGACAAAAAAGAAATATAGCCTAATATTGTAGGCCGATAACTGAGGTACTTTGAACAGTAAGTCGTGCAAAAACCATTTAAAAGTATACATTCCTCTGCTATCAGAATGAATAAATACTCACCTCAAAGAGTCGCAAAAGTGAAGAAACTTCAGAATTACCACGTCTGTCTACGCTTCCATTGACGACAAAATTTGACACATGCTTAACGCTTGCATGCTCAGCGCTCGCGCTCGCTCGTAGTCTACGAGAATTCGTCCCAACATTTGCCACAAGAGGGCGCTATATCACTACTTGCCAGTTTCAGATCAGAACCACCACGCGTGCACGGGATTGAAAACTGCAAACCTCAACAAACTTCACAGCCCCGGTGCGGGAACCAAAGTCCGTCAGGCCTCTCAAACAAAACAAATTGTTGTTTGGTCTTTCAGATTTCATTTGATCTTCAGTTTTTAGTAGTTTAACCGATTAAATTTTTTCATTATCCGCCAAAAACAAATTCACCCCCCCCAAAAAAGTGAAAGTTCCCAAGTCTGCCAGCAACCATTTATCAAGTGACACCCTCCACTTTTTCTGGCCCAAGGGACGATTTCTCAAGGGCATTTTTCTCTGCTTTGGCCTCGGATGGGAGCCCCTTAGTCGATCTTGATTCATATTTACACAATCCTACTGTGTTAACAGGAGTAACCCCGCGAACGCACCCTATATGAGACCATGATGAGACAATTTACAAGTAGTAATGATAGTAGTTATGATTTCAGTACCCCTTCCAGTGCACCAATGGGGCACAATAAAACATGTAATGTCTCCCACCATGTTAAAATAGTAAATATTGCAAGATAAAGTTTGTAAATTTATCTGTTTTCCTTTTTTATTCCTGTGTGTAACAGCCAACACGCTTTGTACTCCCTTGTGCGTAGTTTTTTAATTATCAATTTTCTCTACCCCTGCACTTAATAAGGCAAATGCCCTTGGCTGAAGAATTTTGACCCTGGGTGAAAAACCTGTCTCGTGACAAGCGGAAGACTGGTTCTAACCGCAAATAATCTTTACGACTGTAGTTAGCTAGAGAACTCTGGAAACCATTCTGTGTAGCTCTTTCTCCCTTGGCCTAGAGCCCAGACCACGGCAAGCCCAAAACCACGGGGTTAGAGCCAAACCTATTTAGGGATCAGACTCTTAGCAGTACACAACGCAGTTCAGTCATGTGATGTGATGACTGGTCCGAATTGCAAAACAGAAGTAAGAAATGTCAATAAATGAGTTTATGGAGAGACGGATGTCGACATATGTGCCAAGATGATGATCGCGAATTCTAAAGTATCTGGAGATATTCCGTAAGTTGGGAGGTACCAGAGGACCATGGTATCATGGCGTTATACCGACGGATTTTCCCGCACCGTGACAAGAAAGGACGGTGGGGATTTCGACCTTGTCGTTCGCACAAAAAGGAATACAATTTCTCGTAAGTACAGTGCAATACAAAAGTCAGAAGATCTTGTTCAGTTCATCATGATTAATATTATGCCATTCCTGAAACGAAAATCTTACGTTAAGCATATAAGTATATCGTTGACATTTCTTGACCATACATGGCTGTTATTTTGTGTAACGGAGAAGGGCATAATCAGATGATGGGAGTTCAACAAAACCAAAAGAAATGTCCCAATTAAATTTTTGCCTATCACGGCCTATTCTTATTTTTATGGGGTTAGGCTGCTTTGAGAACTCAAAAGTCACTACTCCGTCATACATGTACTCTGTGTGACTTTGAGCCAACACACGGTTTACTTGGTGTTGTAACGCTATGGGGTTTTGGAATCAAATTTTTGTGGTGAAATGGTTCACAGGTGTAAGAAAGCTATGATAACAAAGTTTCAGAGCATGAGACGGAGTATTTTTGAAAAAAAAAAGCTTTTTGCACACCAATTTCTCGCTTCCACCCGATGATTGCCACTCTGTTCATGCTGTTCGTGTTTATCAGACTGTGCATGCGTCAAGCTCACCAATAACTGCGCCTGCTCTGTATCTTGGTTTGGCCATTTTCTGTGGCGAAGGATGACATCTTGTGTTGTTTTCGTCGTGGGACCATCCTGGCTGCAACTGTGACTGGTAAACACCCGTTGGGCGGGACGTGTTGATGCGCAACATGTGGCTGTGACAGATACCAAGACTTAAAAATCTCCCAGCCACTAAAAATGTTGTATTATTTTACCAAAAAATTTATTCCACAACCCCAGAGCATTACAACACCATGTAAACCGTGTTGACTCAAAGTCACTTGGAGTATGACGAAGTAGTGACTTTGAGTTCTCAAATTAGGGTGAGGCGAAACTGTCGACAGCATTTTCCCTTTGTAATATTTGCCCATTTGCAGTCAACCCTTTTTGTATCAGATGAACCCTTTTTGTATCAGGTCAACCCTTTTTGTATCAGGTGAACCCTCATTGTAATTTATTGCTGTAAATAGGAAATTCTGATATCTCAACATGCCCGGTTTCCTTTTTTTATTGCTTCTGATCAGAAATTACTGTTGGCTTATCCCGGTAGCTTTTTGATAGGTCTGGTGAGAGTTGACTTTTGATACAAGTGTATGGTAAATTTTTTGATTTCTCATTTCTAGATCACCAGAAGCGTTAGCATCATACAAAAGGTGAGTTTACTTGTTATTATGGATAGGTCTTCTAGGAAAGAGTTCCATCAACTGTACAGATATTATCCGCCACCAGAAAATGAAAACTTGTTACTTGGAAGTAACCTAGCCAGAAGTAGTAATTTGTTGCACTAGGTCCTTCAGGCTCAGACTATTACTTAGTATTTTGTAGTACTGTGTAGTGTAAGCCAATCAATATGCTTGGCGGTTAGGGTTAAAGAATTCAGGTTTTTTGGTTTTGGCTGTGGTGAGGTGGTCTTGTTTCAAGAAGTTATCAAGGATGTTTACTTGCACACTGTTATTGTACTTCTGCATGGAGCATTGGAGGTACTGGTGGACATGTGCATGTAAGCCATTCTGAATGATCGCATCGTTAGGCGATTCCAGGCTGTTTTCATCTGCAGTGTTTTTCCTTACAGAATTCATTGGCAGGCAACCGTCAAAAGTGAGCGGAAAATATTCTCCTCACATTTGATTAAGGGATGTGATTTCTCCAGGTTTTTTTTTAAATCCGTTTTTTTAGGCCTCAAGAGTTGACCCTCGTGAAGCGCGCGAATCCGTTGAGAAAATGGGGGGTGCAACATGCTAATTAAATATTCATATCGTATTCGCATGCATGCCAAAATTAATGAAAGAGTAAACTCACTTGACGCGTCAAACTTTCTCGTATGTCAGCATTATATTTACAATATACTCGTATACAATTTACTGTCCCTCACATATCCTCGTGCCTGAGAACGAGGTTTTACAAGATTGGTATATCGCGTGCATTTTATGAGTAAAATGTGAAACCTGGCACTCATATCGAGCCCAGCTGCATCGTACGTACGCACACCGCTGTGTAAACTGTACGCACACGATTTAACTGCACACACATGAGTGTACATCATGAGTGCACATGATGTACAGTTTACAACGTCAGAGACACCATGTCGCTCTCCAAGTTCTACGGGGAAATTCTCTCAAAAGGAGACTTGATAGCAAGAAAGCTAGATAAGCACGTCACCGGTAAATTTAAATGAATTTGTTTGGAAGAGCATGTCATGGTAGACGGCCTGAAAGTGCAGTTAAGCCTGAGTTTTGTTAAACCAGCAATCGCGGGAAAAGTGCTCTGCACTTTCTGCAATGATGACATCAAGTCCCATTTTGTTTTAGTGGAACACATTTTTGCAAAAACAACTGAAAAAAGTTCACATTTTTCTTAAGAGTGGACTGAGATGCTTAAACAAAATGAAATAAGAAATATTAATGTTTGATTTGTCCACAGTTGCTAAAATTACAATACAAAATTAACTTCACAAGGGGCAGTAATTTCAAAATATTTTTGCTTAAAACGTGCTCCAGAGAGGCTTAGAATGCCCCACAGAGCATCTAGACTTTAAAATTTTATGGAGCCCTTAAGCAGACCCTAGACCTCACGCTGTATTGGCTTTGCACTTCACTCTCACAGTTTCAGGGTTTTTCATGCTCGTCCAATCACATCCCTGTTGATTGGAAGTTAATCATAATAATCATAATAAATCACACTTTTTTGCTTGCGCAAAGTTGAGGGTAATACTGATGTTGCTTTGAATGTGAGCCCCACAGCGCCCTCAACAGCAAGTATGCAGATCTGATAGTGCAAAGCATCCTAGTCTCGTGACAAATGGTGCTGTTGGCCCCATGCCCAAGGAGTGTAAACCAACTGATAAGGTTGAATTACACAATTTTCCCCTTTCCTCCTGTTAAGGTTGTACCACTTTTGCGTAGAAATTGTATAATATCCCTTAATCATTGCAGTGCCCATCATGTACTAAATGAGCGCTTGACCGTGTCAATAAATGGCCGCTAGCACGTGCACTGAACCACGTCTGATAACAGTGGCATTGCTGGAGTGTCAGTGGCATGTGACAGGCAATGCAAACTCACAAAGTCAACAGCAGATAAGTTCTGGGTTGAAGAGTGTTTATTTATACAGCTGTTAATGATCAACAAGCACCTGCATATTTGATAATTGTAAATTTAATGGGTACCCCCACCTAATGCCATTAAGACCCTACCCCAAAAAGAATGTACATGTACAACAACACTGATTGGTTATGCAAGGGCTGGTCTAATGATTTATGCATGACCATCAAGGCTCATGATCTTGTGATGTTTTGTTGCCGGTAACTCCCTCTGAAAAAGAGACCATGGCAGTTGTATAAGAGTTGTTTACGCTTGTTGGAGTCGGTTACTGTTCAAGAAAATCCTTCTGCTGTCTTTTATTTCTTGAGTAAACTTCTGCTGTTTCACATCATAGTCTATCGGTTTTGTTTCTGAAATGTAAACCTGATGTACGTGAGAGAATTAATGTAGCAGTTTTCACAGGATTTCCACATTCCAAATCATGAATTTGCTCTTTTTGACTTACTTTCAGGAGTAAGTACATGTATGTTGCTACAAATCTCACCACTTTCAGTTAGACTTAAAACAGTTTTCACGGCTTTCCGTACTCAGACCGAAATTGTCTTTGAGAAATTACACGCATGTTCTCTGACTTTTGCTATCCATGTTTGAAATCTTCAGAAAACAAAACTACACATTTCCATGTGTTTCAGTCCTTTTTCGACTAAAAACAAAACCACTGTCTTAATGTAGTTTCAATAAGCTCTTCACACAATGAGTGCTGTTTCCCTTTCCAGATGTGATATTAAATTTTTGATACATATCCCACTTTATAGCCATATCTTGTTTCATGATGAATATAGTTTCAGTTCGAACTTAAAGGGTATAAAACAGATACAAAAGGTACACTTTGCATAAATTAAACTTTTGAATATCTTTATCGTAACATTTAAAATAAAACAAAGTCTGATGAAGCTTACTTTGAGTTTGGAAAATGGTTCTGCATTCTTTTCAGGTTATGCACTTGAATTCTGAGATTTTGTTTAGGTTTCAGGTGACCGATCTCTTTATGGTCAAGACAGCTGATGAATACATTTGCCAGAATTTAGGCCGCTGTCAGTGCACGTGATGGCATTTTCAGAGAAAGTGCAGATGATTAATTTACCAAAGTGCATGTGACATTCAAGGAAGTTAAACTTTACTGTCAGAGGGCAAACAGTGGGGTTTGTTTCCTTTGGATAACAATGATACATACATGTACGTGTACCCCCCCCCCCAAAAAAAAAAGCCAGGAAAAAAATGCTCAACATTTTTTCAGTTTTTCAAGGCATGCTTCAAATTAAAGCTTAGTTTGCTATCTTTCTTCTTCTTTTCAATTTTTACTGGGTTAACCATTGATTTTTGAAGATGTTTCTCTTCTAAAATGATCATTTGTAAAACTAGCAGCAAAGCCCATTGCCATTTTGGAACCTGATGGTCCCACTCCATGAGATTTCTCCGAAATTGAAGGTGACAGACTTGATTTTGGCTTTTATCCTGATGTTTTTCAAACCCTTCAGTATGTGATAGCAGAGAATAATGTCTGGGCATGTAAATTGTGATTCCGCCTAGCAGGCAGTTTGGAGCCTGCCCGGCAACCTAGGGTCTCCCTGTGGTCACACACTGACCATGCTGGTTACTGGGGTGCGGCTGGTTCAATGCCATGAATTGATCAAAGGTCACACTGCAGTACTGAAGTCCGTCATTGTTTTATTCAATACTCTTGGTGAGAAAAGCACAGCTTACACCTTATTGACTTTCCTGAGTTGCTTCTGTAGACTCCAGATTTTTTTGTGTAGATTTTTTTCTCATCTTTCCTGACTTTCCGTTGACTTTGTACATATCTTCTCTTTGGTTTTCCTGTCGGTTTCAACTAAAACACGGAAGGACTTGACTTTTGGTACTTCCTGTTTCAAATTTGGCTGGCTTGACACAAATTTTGTTTGTCTGTATCCTCACCTTTCTCCTGGAATTGTTTGTTGTCCGTCAGCCATTCACTCTTTAGTAAGTTGCTTGTGTTTATTGTAACTTTTCTGAGCACGGCAATTCACCTCGTTCAAATACTTCTGCAGTGGATGTACAGTGTAGCGGTTAAGTTCATGTAGGGTCACTTTTATTTTACCTACTGAAAAACATTTTACACTTCACAAAGTGTTTTAGAGGGTCTGATAAAACCCCCAAACCTCTCATTTATGGTTTTACAATACAAGGAATATGAGGATTTAACAATTTTGTTAGTTGCACATAAAGCAGCAATTGTCGTGGTATGCTTGAATTTTGATTTTCTCAGTTTACTGTAAATGGTATTTTTCATTACATGTACATGTCTGTCAAGCATGTCGGTGTGCAAGAGACCAAAATTTACATTCAAGCAATGTCTGTCTTGTACTCCGTAAAATGTTAGAAAAAAAAGGAGATGTGATGTATGTGTCATCGAGGACCAATTGAAACATGATGACACATCTAGGGAATCTGTGTATAAAAGTGTTGTCTCATTATGTTTGAAATGAATGAGGACCCGTCACAGCCAGTTATTCACATGTACATGTAAGCCTCTTTGAAATATTGCTTTTTTGTTTAAAGAGTTGAAAGTTTCTTCGAGGTTTTTTTTCCTTGTATAAACTCCGGGCGGGAAACAGCGCAGTGCCACCGAAAAGGTTTGCCAAATCACATGCCAGTGAATGGTTCAGATAAACCATGCACAGGCAGCAGTCACGTGAGGGGAGATTCATTGTGTGGTTAAGTCACAAGACTGTCAGTATGGGCACACAAGGATAATTGATGTGTGTGGGCGTTCGTAATGTATGTACATGTACAGTGTGCAGTGTACATGTACTGTGCATGTACATACTCGCTGTGTGCATGCAAGGAGACACTGAACTTTTCAACCCACAACTGATTGGGCAGAGGTTGTGTTAAGTGCGTTCATGTGGAACATCATGCCCTAGTATTGCTGATATTATGCCAGTCGATCGAAATGTGCTCAGAGAATTCTGAAGAACGTGCACTGGTAATTCCCTTTTCAGAAAATCTGATTACCGTTCATGCAAGTAATGGACACCCAGCAACACCATCAGTAAAGCTTGACAAAAGTTCTTTTTATTACATGTTCTGTAGCTTATTTTTTATCAGTGATCAGAGAAATGTATTCCAAAGTTGTATACATGTAAGTTTGCATTTCATGTGGCTCCACTAGAAATAGTTTTCTTTCTGAAAACAAAACTACCTTCAAAATCAAGTGTTGAATAAACAGCTTTTGAATGAAGTTAGAAAGTTAACAAAGCTGAATTACGATTGGACTTTCATGAGTTTTGAAGGGAAGTTTTGTTATAGCATTACATTTCAAAATATTTTCCCTATTCAGTATTTTGAAAGCAGTAGTTTTAATTACAGGTAGGGTATTAGGCATTGAGTTATAAACATACATGTACGACCCATGTCAGTGAGTTACCCACGTACAGTATCCTTGGTAACTTGTGCAGTTATCGTGGTACAAGACCTGAATGCAAATGCAAAATTCAAATCAGGGTCCTCTGAAGGAACTCGGCAGAAGTGTCGTTAAGCTTGTGCAAAAAACTGGGAAAATGACAAATGAGGTTTGGCAGTGTGGGAGACATTATATTGTGACAGTGTACACTTGAAGTCAAATAATTAACAGATTGAGGCTGATAGGACCCAGATTACGTGCATTTTATGAGTTAATTTATCCTCCTGTATTCCGTACATGTACGTGCACTCTCTCCACTTGTCTTGAGCTAAGTTCTGACGTGACTGATAAGATTCAAGCTGTGGAGAATTTCTGGAACAAACTGGTGGTCATCATGAGCCTGATGAGGTCAATGGAAGCAGATGATCTAAACCATGTGATGTTTAAGAGCTCTCTTGCTTGGAATGACTAAGGTCCGATACCTTAGTGTTGTAGAATTTGTCATATTTATCACTGGTTTCATTGGGACTTGTCTTCACTGGTCTCCTTTTCTACTTGTCGAGAGTCTCCTCTTTCTTGTCGTCACCTGACCTTGGCGATGAACGACACCGAAGTCAAAGTGGGGATTTCCACGTTGTGGTGAAATGTGGTCACCTCTGGCCGGTTGCACTTCCAGCACGGGCGAGGAAAAAACGAGAGTGCCGCGTCATTGCGCACAACGCTTCGTGTCTTGTGTTTCTGAGTCATGGCGGAGATGCGTTGCGTTGGCTCCGTGCCATGAAATCTTGTTACTGGTTTGTGGCTCTCTTTGATTCCTCCATGGGTGATTCACTTTTTTTGGTGAATTGGCACTCACTGGTATTAATAAATTACTTCACAAAAAAAGGTTTGTCTAATTTCAAACTTTTGTTTATAATTTGGTGTGTGCAATACACATGACTGACCATTCTTTCCTGTGTCAGTATGAGAGGAAAAAGTAACCGCTAAAATTAATTGTGTAGACATTGAAAGGGGATACAGAACATTTTAACTGCATGGCTCAGCAATATTAAAAGTACAATCTAAGTGGTACGCCAGTCAAGCTTGTTATTAAACAAAGAAGTTTGGAGAGTTGGATAAGACTCTAAAATATTGCCAAGCAGTTTCGAGGAAAAAAATCAACAAACAGAATTTAGACTGTCGTGAAGATGTTGAAGAAGTCGCAGTCGACCATCCGGAGGGAGATTTGCGATCCACCTCCGAGCAAATGGGACACATTCAAGTGCCTTATTGGAAAGTTGTCAAGGGTGGGCTTCTCAGACTTCAGGGGACAGTCAGCTGCAAATCATAATGTCTTGGACGAATGGATGCTTGAATCTATGGCGCAGGCTTGTTGCAGGTACGGCACATGCCTTGTTGGGGCCTACTATTGCAATCAAAAATCACCAACGCTGAGCCAGTTTTGGGAAAAAAATTTGCACTTACAAAGGTGATGTTTCTTGTGGTGAGCAGTGACCTGCTTAATTTGTGCCAATCTACAATGGATGTTTTTTTACAGATAAATTAAAGCTAAAGATGGAGTTCCCTTCTTTGTTTTTTCTGCAGCTGGCAAACTCCCGAGTTTGACCAAGACCAGATCAGGCTTATTGTATTCAACGAATGCGACCTGAAGGGACGCAAGCTTCTCTTTGATTCCAAAGCCATCAAGAAGAATGAAAAGAAAGTGGAGGTGAGGGGGAAACAGTGTTGTAAAATGAGTGAAAAGAAGGTTAAATAGCCAGACAGCTTCAGAAATAAATGCTTGGCAATCAAAGCATGTATACCAGCTACATTTACATGCACTTGTTATGTCATTCTAGTTCTCTTCTTCAAATTGAAACATGGTTAATATTGTTTAGAAGATAATGTTTAAAGTTGGTTTTGTTTTGGTGGTTATATGTTTACTTGTTTAACAGTCCTCACCTGCCAAGGGACAACCGCGTGTTTTTGGCCGGAAGCTTTGCAGCAACGCTGGTGGAAAGAGCCACCGTTTGGAGACCCAGCAATCGGAGACCACTGGTAGCCCAAACTCAGGGGGCGAGACGAACAGCAAATACGTAGTGAGTGTTGGACATCTTGGAAATTTAGATGAAAGGTCATAAGGTCATGTCAGCAGGGATCACATTTGTAAAGTTCTGACCATTCCAAAATTGTTTGGCAGATTTGAGTGATAAGTAAACATAGCAGGAAACCAGCTACAATCCATATGCCTTGTGCAATATTTTGGTTGGTAACCATCTTTCATATTTTAGTTAGCAACATCTGATTCTGAATAAAAATGTCACATTACTCAGTTACAAGAATTTCCCTTTTTACGTTGTAGTTTTTACGTCCAAGCCCGGATATCAAACTTCTCGGGGAAATGATGTACGGGTCAGTGGCCATGGCATACCGAGGGTCAACGATTAAAGTTCACACTATCAAATCACCTCCTGAGCTCATGCTGTCGCAGGTCTTCGTCCTACGTCCCAAAGAAAACTTGTAAGTTTGAACAATATCTCTAACCTTAGCCCTTCAGGATTTTCCTGACATTGGTTGCCTGTACCCAGCCATCCTCAGACAGAAGGCATTGGTACAGGATAATTTTTAAAGTATCCTGATTGGACAGTTTGTGTGAAAGTAATTCTGAGTAAATTACCTGGTTGTTAAAAAGTACATTTACATTTACCTTGGACATCGGTACACCCATTTGGAAGCGCGGAGCAAAGTTTTTGTTGCATGTCTCTGTCATGAGACATGTCTCTCTTAGTTTTGATTTTCTTTAAGAAAAAATGTTATTTTCCCCAGGGATCAAGATAATATCAGCCTGGCTCCTGTGGAATTGATGGTCCCACAACGCACACAGAGCCCAGCTAGGGAAACCATTGGTGAGTGATGACCAAGTGGATCACCTAGTGGAACCCATCTCTCCTTGTCGCACATAGCACAAACCACCCTATTGTGCCTCGTGCAACCCAATCAAGTAACCACTATGAAGCAACCTAATTACCCCGTCAAGGAACCACTGTCAAGTAATGATCCACCCAGTGGTACCCAGCTGTTCCCATTCCAATTAAAGTAACCCACCCTGTCATACCCAGTCAAACCCAAACTATAACCCAAGAGACAATCTAAACATTCCACCCAGCTCTCCCAACCCAAGTAACATTGAAAGCAACCTAGTTTACCATATTGTGGTTCAAGCGGTTTAATTGATCAATATAAAGCCATCATTACTGTAGTCAAACCGCATTTCATAGAGCAGTTCATTTCATCTTAACCACACATTTTGACAAAGCCGCCTTCAAGAATATCACACGATTTCACGATCTCTTCTCAACAGCCCACAGTCTGCCTGTTGCGGTTCCTCCCTCTTCACCCTATAGCAGCATTGATGAAGACAGTGGGGTTGTCTCTGGTAGGTTCAGCACTGAAATTATTTCTTTATCACACAAACTGTCACCTCACGAACACTTACTGTGGCAGAACTTCTGCACTCGTTTAAATATTGAGAAATCCTTTAAGCTCTGCAGTCCCCGAGGTCAAGCCACATGCTTTTGCAATTTACCGTAAGGAAATAACCGATAGATCATGTAATACTGAGCTCACAAGAAATAAAGATTATGGTTTTTGCCTCTAAGTCATGTGCAACTTTAACAAATGCTTTTTGGGCTGAAAGGAAGCACCCAAAATCATCAAAAGAAGCGGTGCCTTGCTCAATGTTACACTAGTCACAGTCATGTTGGAAGCTAATGCCATTGGAATGTGGATCGCTGGACGCTTATTTGTAAACAAGATCAGTCTGCGGCTTCGTGCGGGAAAAATAACCAGACTTGTGATTCATGAGTGAGTCATGGACGTTGGGGTTGAAGACGATAGGATATGGCTGGCAGGGAAATCCGTAGGATTGTGGCTGTTAATTGCTGCTTATTTTGGGGGAGATGTGTATCGTCGGATGATTAATAAACTTGATGGATGTGTCATTTCCCCCAACACCTCTGCACGAAAAAGAGGGAAAAGTAAAAAAAATTTCCAGAAGATAAGACACGCTGTCGGAATATCTTTCTTACTGAACCTTATATAATTTTGTGAAGTACGTTTTGCCATCCAAATTTTACCTTATATGCCGCTAATCCATAGGCACTTTTTAATGTTTTCTTTCGACAGTTCAAAGAATGTAGAGAACAGTTGAGAAAAAAGTTTCATTTTTAAATAATGTTTTGATTGATTTGCAAATTCTGACCATGTTGTCATCTATACTGAGCCTTCAACTTTGACCTTTTGACCTGCAGGATCCAGCAGTAGTTTCTTGACCCCGTTTCCCTCGCCAGGAAGCAGCGTCTCCAGCAGCCAGTCTAACAGCTTTCATCGGCGTTGGATGCGCAATCAAGTCACCAGTATGGAGCATGGAGTGCGGCGGAAGTCATCACTTGAGACACTGTTGGTGGACGAGGTACGTAGAGCCGCACTTTTCCAACGTTCTGGGAAGCATTTGAACTCAGGTAACCCTCTTTAGAGTGAAGGCTTCAAAACACTTCAACTTTTACATGAACACATTTGTCAATAGTAATTTTAGTAGAGACCCCTTTAGACTATCACAAGACCAACACAAGACCCCTAGTCTTGAAGTCATGCCTTCAAATCCCTCTGTACGAGAGAATGTGAAGGCTCTTGGTAGAGTTGTTCAATGAAAACTGGAAGACTTGAGGCTAAATGTCCAGCCGTTCATATATTTGCTTTATTTGATATTTTTTTTCCTGTCTCGTCATTTTTGTCAGCCCATGAACAGAAGACGACATCCGAAGATTGGGCTGGGTGTGGTTATCTCCCTGCCTGAGGAGGCGGACCAATATCGCAGTAGACACTTCCAGACGTTCTTCTTCTCTCACTTCACACTGTTTGAGGGCCACTTTCACCGTCTTACGCTGGCCGTGGAGAAGGCGTTGACCTACCAGAGGAGGATGTTTATTACACCCATCATGGACGTAAGAGAGTGAAGAAAATGTCTAAATTATTTCTTCAGCAGAACTTAACCTTAATGCTGTCGGTACTTTGTAGCCCGAATCCTCCAAAAGTCTCCCCGGTCTTAAACCACATGCGCATTCCTGCTATTTGAACCTGCAAGAACCATCAAGCTCCAGGTTAATGAACAGTGTTTGGGTTCTGTCTTCCTCAGTCCTGCAAAGTTCCCCAAAACCTGGTGGATTTTGAAGGATGTGAGAAGATTATGGTTAAAGGGACTCCTTGTTTCAATAAGAGAGAAGGTTGTTCATTGCTCAAAGGACTTTTACAGCACATAGTCAAAGATTGGCTCATTTACACCAATGCCTTGCAAGGCTCTGAATCAATCAAGGACGCTCAGTTTAATGTGTCAGAAGATGATGTTGGTCTTTTTACACCTTTCAAAAGAAAGTCTTTTGCCTCTGCATTCTGTAGGCCCTTGATGAGTTTCGTTCAGTCGTCTATTCCTTGTACTGTGCTCCCCGCATCCAACGGCCCATTTGGCTCAACATGATGACCTATCAGATGCAACGAGGTCACCTGTGTGAGCACCTGATGCACGAGATTGTAGCTGAGCTGGAATCCCACAACAACAAGCTGACAAACTTGTAAGCCACTCTCGCAACCCCTCACCAGTGTAACTTGAGTGTAACCTTAGTGTAACCCCATTTTAACTTCAGTGTAATCCTAGTGTAACTTCATTGAAGTCTTGGCATAACCTTAGTGTAAGCTTGCTCTAACCTTAGGGTAATACCAATTTCATTGTAGTGTCACATCAGTGTAACCTTGGTGTAATCAAGTGTGTAAGAGTAATGCTCCACTTGTGTTTTTTTTCTCCCCTAGTTTCTTCAGTCGTCTGTTGACAGCCGTGCTCATGCACCATCTGGCCTGGGTGCCCACGGTGGTACCGGCCGAAGCCACGCCAAGCCGAGCCTACTTGGACAAGCACTCCTCAACTCTGGTAAGTCAATCGGCACGCTCTCACAGTAGCACGGCAATTTGGGCCAGGTTACCCCTTGAGGGCTCACTGTGAGAAACCTACACGAATAGGCCGACATCACGGATATCTTTATTTGAGAAAATGTGGCGCCGTCAAAAATGATTCTGCTTTCCCAATAGTGATTAGTTTCTTTCTCAGCATTGATCGTTAAGCCAACTTGAGCACATGGTAATATCTGAGTTTGGACGAGGTCACTGGGGCAGAAAAACAGCATGTCACAGACGGTTGTCTTACCCTGTCTCTACATGATGTTGACTTCCAGATCCCCATTCAGCCACGCGATACCTATCAGGATTAATTGATGTTATTCGTTGTAACAGTTCTGACTTTTTATCTCCCTTTCAGTTGGACATGCTCGCCAAGTCACATCCGTACAACCCACTTTGGGCTCAGCTCGGGTAAGTCTCAGTGCAGGTGAAGGGGATAAAGTTAGTAATCCATCACTCATCGAGTGTTTAACCTTTTCGCTGCCCAGGTGTCAGACACCTTTTGCATCAAACAAAAACTATCTTCTCGGTTATCTTGAAGGGTGCACGGCGAATATAGTGTGAGGTTTTCATTAGAAATGTCTGAATGATTTATCAATGTCGCAGCCTGTCAAGGAACCTCTCCGTCAAGCCATGCTTATCAAATTTGCTTGAGCTGTCAATCGGCCAGCACTGCTTCAAGCCAGGAAATTGGACAATTACCAATACAGCTCAGCTTTCTCACATGGAGTGGAATCTTAATCAATGCTGACAGTGTTTGGTTGATCGATATTTTTTCTTGACATGTTGGCTCACATTTTCCTCCCAGGGACATCTATGGGGCTATCGGCTTCCCCGTGAAGGTCGCCAAGACGATTGTGGTTGGTCGCCGTGCCGACGTGGTCTGCCGCCTCCTGTACATCCTCAGCTACTTCATCCGCTGCAGTGAGGTTCATGAGATGCCCGAACAGCGGGAGAAGATCTACATGGAATACGAGGATACTTGGGAGCTGGAACGGATTGATCCAATCAAAGAGAGTGCAGAAGGAGCCCAGGCCATTCCCAGAACGGAGGGGATGTTGTTCTCTGATTCAGCTGATAGTGGGCTGGAGAGCTCATGTGAGAGACTGCTCGAGTCTGAGGAGAGAGTGGACCCTGGAGCTGTTCTGAGCACAGAGGGAGGAACTGGAAAGTGCACCAATAGAGCAGACACTGATGAAGTTTTGCCAGCAGATGCACCCACATTGGCTTGTACAAGCAAACAGCCGTTGCCTGCCAAGGAAGAAGAGAATGCCAAGACCAATTTGGAGGAGGATACACAAAGTGCAGAGCAGTTTAAAAACCCGTCAGAAAGTTTGCCCGATTGGTGGCAAGGAGGAAGTGCCCTCGGGTCAAAGTTCAGAGGCCAAGGGCTGCTTGGGCAGGATGCCATACGAAGTCTTTCTACTGGGAACTTGAACGACACACTGCCTGATGGTCTATCCGGAAATCTCAACAGGTCAGCTTCTGGAGGACTGTATCCCGATCTGCAGGCGATCATGTCAGCCACTTCCGAAGAGGCCATCAGAAATGGAGATATCAGTTTTCGCATTTCACGGCCTCCTCAAGTTGGAGAGAAGAAACCACTGCCGTCAGTCCTACTGAATGATACGGATGTGCTTTTGCCAAAACGGGAGCGTGTCGTTGCCGTCGGGAGAGGCGTTTCAACTGAAAGCCAAGATGCTTCCTCCGAATATCTCCCCATACGTCCCAAGACTTTCAATGAGGCATTCTTGGACTCAAAACGAGAGCATGTAGTGGCCGTCGGCCGGTCAAGTGTGCAGGTTGAGAAGCAAGCTGGACTCATTTCCGTCCACAATCGTCCAGAATTGGCGACGAAGGTAAACCTTGATGATCCATCGCACTTAAAGAGTCGGGCTGGCCATGATAGAACTCCAAAATCACCTCCTGAAGACTCTCGCACTCCTCAGGAATCAGCCAAGACGCCAACCCCGACCACTATAAACCTGTACCCAACCGTGGATCTGGGTAACCTGAGTGTGGACACCACGCCCGTGCCTTCCAACGACAACACAGACTCTGAGAGTCTGGATGGGACGCCCCCGGTACCGCGCCGGAACAAACGTTTTCCACTTACCAGCCCGCTCGCCCATGCCTATCAGGAAGCCGTGATGGCAAAAGAATCGAAGACTGAAGCCTCTTCCGAAGACACAAATGCAAATGACCTCAGTGCAAAAACACCGACCAATGACGGTGCACCGGACACAAGATGGTCGCAGACACTTCCACTCGGGCACCCACTCTCTGGTAATAGTTCTGAAGCAGAGTGCGCATGTCCGGCTGTTACACACCATCCAACGCCCCCACGCAAGCTTGCGATTAGCCAAGCCCCTTTCAGTGAAGGGCCAGGTAGTAGAGGGCAGCAGAAGACCCCAGTTCGGCACCAATCAAGCCACGAGATGTGGTCGCCCATCCGAAAGTACCAGAGATGTTTCTCCGCTGGGTCTAGCACTTCGTCAGGTTACAGCGACACGACACCAACAGATCATGAAGAACTCCCAATTGCTTTGTAAGTCTCCAAATTGAATTTGTTGTTTGACAATATATGCATCAGTTGATGAGAATTTGTTTCTATTTTTAATCCGAAACATCATAAGACAGAGTGTTGATTTCAGGGGTTCTTTGTCTTATCGTCTCCAGTTCGGAACCGCTCACTCCGGAAACAGACCCCGGCGAAAGTTACGTGGACAACTTTGGCCGATCCCTTCTGGGTGGTTACTCCCAGACCTACATGCCAGACATGGCCCTGCATGGGGTGCCTGAGCTGGACCGTAAGCAGGTGCTGTCGGACCTGGTCCTGTCCTCGCAGGTAACAACCAGAACGGAGATGTATCCGTAGCAGTGAAAATGTCCAAAGGGGATGTGTTCACCAGAGCCATAATTTAGTCGGACAGAGCGTAGTTGATAAGGCTTTTTTCATGGAGTAAGGGCCTAACTTTAAAATATGGCAAAACTTGGCTGAAAATGGGTAACCAAGCAAAGTGTCTTATGATGTATGATTCTGGTGACAGGTATTCGGCATATGGATTTGCTAATCAGAACTTCCGCTTAGCAGCTTGGTGAAATGAATAACAGGGACTAGTCTATTCTCTATTAGCAAAAACCAACCTTGAATGAGCTGAGAACATCTTAGCTAAGCCAGTATTTTCAACGCTCAGCAAATGTTGATCATGTCTGTGATTTTGGCCCCAGATGGTACACACATTCACATCTCATCGATGTTTGTGTCCAACAGCACTCAGTCCTAGATGAGGACATCTCCGAAGCCGTCTGCATCGTGGCCGACACAGACAGCTGGACGGTGGAACTTCTCTCCAGCAAGAGGGGAAGTCCATCTCAGGACCGGGCCATCTCCTTGGAGGTTACCGTCGCAGATTGCATCGGGGACTTGCTGGAGTCTGTGGAGAACATGTGCCATCTGAGAATGCCCTCAGATTTTGTAAGTCACAGATGCCTCCTTTTCCCTCAGAAGCCTACAACCGGGCGGCCTTCTCTTTTGCGTTGTCCTTCAAAAACTTTGCCTTATTTTTATGACAGGCTAAATGCTAATGATTTCTTGAAATTGAGTGACATTCCTCAATAATTGCATGAAGCTTCCCGAATCTTTATCAGTGTCCTCAACCTAGGTTATGAAAATTATTTTCTCTTATAAAGTAGTTCGTATCAGTATGTGTTCACAGACGACATATTTGGCCAGTTCATCTCAATTTCAAGATGTACCAGTCTATGGATCTAAATGAATATGCAAACCTGATTCTTATGTAATATTCATGTCATGAATTATTCATATTTTGGTCTTATAGTGCCTTATGCATCTGGAGGATCAGCTGCAAGAAGTGTACTTCAAGAGCACAGCTCTGGCGACCTACCTGGATCAGAACCCTCGGGCTGGTCCCAAGGAACTGACAGGAATCCTAGGATTGGATTCGTCTGATCTGCCTCTGCTACTGAGCGTGGTCAGCGTCCACTCACCCAACGTCATCCGGAGTGCGCTGCGGGATTTGTATGAGATCAGACTGGATGGCGGCAAGGCCAAGCTGAGTGATAGCAGTCTGTGAGCGAGGGGCCTGGAACCAGACTCGTGAGCACCGCTGCAGTGGTGCATCATGGGATTGATAGCAAGGCATTTGGTTTCAAAATTGTTTTACCTGACCCTGTACTGAAAGAAAGCTGTCTCCAATAACTGTAGGTCGAATGGGCGAAAACTGGAACCTGGACTCTTAAACTACTGCTCCAATGCATCGTGGTATTGACGCCGTGCCAGTTGTTTCAATAGCTGGTAATCAGAGTTTGGAACTGAAGTCAGTTTGGTTCCTGTGACAAGGGAAATGGTTTTCAGGTTATTTATATATTTTCAATAATAATGATAAGTCTACCACATGAAGCAAAAACAAGAATAAAGAACTAAGTCTCCTAAAATGCAGACAGGAAATGACCGGGAACTTTTGTTTATCTTTTAAAGGGATATTTTTATCAGCCTGCCGTAAACTTTGATTGAAGGAGGAAGTTGATTAGCAAAACTTTCTTCAGAAACTTGTTTTTTTAATACCCAGAAATTAGCCATTATAGACCGATTGTGCCCGCTAAGTCACATGACCTATAGTATAGCAAAGCAAAGTGTGTCACAAGTATTATTTAATAAAAATAAAGCCGCCAGTCAGTACTATTTACAAACTGCAGATTTGTTGGGTAGTATCATAAATTGGCTTTATTTTTGGGTAAAGATTACTCAAAAACACACTTTGCTGTGGGATTTGTTGATGTTTGATACCCACCATAGGTCATGTGACTTGGCGAGTGCAGTCAATTTGTTAATTTGTCTCAATGACAGCAACACGTTGGAGCTGTTTCGGGAAGCATTGTCAAACTTGAAATCTTTGTTGGGATAAGTGTAAAGTCCTAATAGGCATGAGCAGTTTTTCCCAAGATCATGGCCAGTTTGAGGAGTTATCCCCAAAATGTTCTGGTATTTAGACACAGTCTGTTTCCATAGAAAATGGCACGTTCCCCCCTTAAGATAGGCATTTCTCCCAAGGTCATGTTCAAACCATTTCTGCTTTTCAGAGACTTTTTTCAACGGAATTTGGATGTCGTTTTGTCATCAAGAAATGGCATTAACCACTTTAAGAAGTCGGTTCATTTCGTTTTCTCCATGTGGATTTCTGTACAGCCGTTGTAAAGTTGGAACAAAGCAAATATAAAAAATGGATCTACAGAATTTGTGAAAGAAGAATAGCAACATTGCACCCTGAAATAGAAGTGAGACTTTAGACAACTGTTTTATGGGGGAGGTGTGATGTAGATGTAAAGAAAATGTCATGCTGCAATTGAAGATAAAAATGCAAAATTCAAATGTATATTTGTGGATAAAAGTTATTTATGTGTATGCTTGAGCAGGTCGGTATTAATAATTTCCTCATTAATTTGCAGGTTGTTGATCGTCTTTTAAGAGAGTAAAAGCGAAGAAACGCTTCTCTCATAATCAAAATTTTCCGACTCTCAAGCTGCTCAAAGACAAATCACTGAACTTTTATTTGTACTTAGTTCTCTTTTTTTTTTGTTTTTATTGTTTTGAAATTGTGTAATTATTGATAAATGTGAACACAGCTGGCTGCCGGTTCATTTTGTATGATCTCAAAAATTGTTTATCCTAATTTTTTTTTCCTCATTTAATTGGGTCCTTAAACATTAGAAGGAAATTGATGGGTGAATTGTGTGGAAAGTGTTAAATGTGTGTGCACTTCATTTTTGAGAAAATCTGTGCACCGTGTGGGCCAAAAAGCACCATAGTAAGTTTGAACTTTTGACCATACAAGATTTTGTTGATGGCTACTAACATTTTGTGTTAAAATGGGGTTAGAGATGGGTCAGAAGAATGGGCAGATCAGAAAATGATATCAATCCTCAGCATCTGAACTTTGAAATGTTCGCCATCATTATGTTTCCGCATAGTATGATTGATAAATAACTTTGTGCCCCTTAAGTTCCTGGAGTAATTTTGTAGCAACTAATTTATAACATCAAACATTATTATGTATATCAGATTGCCTGTGATCATGATTTGAAAAAATGAATAAAATATTCAATATCAGACATTTGTGTGAGCTGAAACAATATTCGATTATCGAATATTTGAATATTATTTTTAGAATTTGAATATTCGAATGCAAAATTCATGAAAAGGAAAGGAAATTTTTTTGTTTTTTAAATGAGAAAAATTGCACATGGAGGCTTGAGTCAAGCAGATTCAAATGCAAAGCGACAGAAATTTTACAAAATTATTCATTAAACCATTTGAAAGGAATAGAAATTTACAATAGAGCAAGAAGTCTTGTTCATCTCAGGAGACAGTGTTGGAAGTGAGAAGCTATTACGTTGATCATAATGTACAACTGAGTACATTATTGCAACTGATTTTGTACACGGTTTGTTCAACAATCTGCCGGTCGCACAACTCAATATTCAGAAATTCGATCAAATTGAAGGTCAAACATTCGAATAGTGAATTATTTGACCTGACTCCGCCCTATAACTGATACTTTCATTTAGGCAGTTGCTGTTCTGAAAATATCACATGGTGCTTTGCCTCTAGCAAAGCTCTTGAGTCATTGACTTTAGTAAGAGAAATGGAAACACTCGAAAACATTCAAACATTTCGTTTTTTCCTCAAATTTATTTTTTCATAACAAGTGCCAATGCTTTCATGGCTATGGAGAAAAAGCAACAAAATTTCAAAACCTCTAATCGGTGACGATGCCAGCATGCAAAGTGTGGCTGTTCTCTTTTCATTCGGGCAGTAAGTCAATTTGGCAGGAAGTCACTCGGAAAGAACGAGAACAGTTGAAGTTTTGGTTGCCAATCATTGGTTGGCTGTAGTCCAGAATAAATACATGCATACATGTACATAGCTCTCATTAACGTAATGAAACTCCGAAGTTTAGTGCTCAAGAAAAAAGCAAAATAGGTCTTATTTTAGGCTACATGTATATCTATACATAGTATTGTGACAGGTGTTATTTGTACATATGCGCATTGCCATTGTGCACATTCAGCTGAAATATAGTCAGGTTCACTACATGCTTGTTGAGTGGAAGAGCCAATGTCACAAGGCACCATTCTCTGTCATCAGTTATGCACACTGGTGGGCCATGATGTACTGTACCTACATTAAAAGTTCAAAATCAGCCCGTCTTCTGTCTGTACCAGGGACAAAAACACACACCAGTCTGGAACCACACTGTCTATACTTCAAGCTAGAATTTAGAAATTAATTTGTAGGATTCGTCAATTAGCTGTGACCTAGTAATCTAGCAAAAGAATTTTATTTACCGTCAGGCAATTTCAATTTTTGACGTGGCGAATAGACACAAAATATTGGTTTTCCAGCTTGCTCTTGCAATGGTGAAAATGACGGTTGGCAATACCAACCCAAATAAATATTAACAAGACAGTCTGGACAAGATTTGACTTGTGGCTTGAGAACAGTCATTCGTACATGACCCTTACACCAAAGAATCTCTTTATTTAGTTTAACTCATTCCATACAGTAACCCTAATGAGTATATACATGTATACATGTAAAGTTTAAAAAAAAAAGAAACCTTTTTTTTCAAATAAAGATATCTGCGGGTACATGTACCAACCTCAGTGTAATACAACAGCATTGCAACAACTCTTCAAGATGAGCGACACTGGTTGCCTGATTCCTCTTTGGTCAAACTGTCCAATTAGAATGAGGCAGGCCCTAAATTCAACCACTCAGACTGGACCAGTGGATCATGAATATGTAAGATGAAGCAATGTTACAACAAGCAAAACCAAAAATCAGAATATATACACACACCATGATAACTATTGACATAGAACTTATCAATCAAGATATCAATCACGCTTGGTGCATAGAACTGTTCACGAATCATTCCATTAAAGAATTTCCAGTGGCTGCAGTGGCTATTTTAGCAGGAATGGCAACCAGAATACCATTTATTTAATCCGAAAACTTGACAAGACTAAGTAAAACAAACCCCCCCCCCAAAAAATGTATGGTGAACTACGCAAACACAGCTCGCAGTCACAGGCAGTTTGTGAAAATGATTTTTATTTGTCTCAGATGAATCTGAAGTGTAGCTAAAAGCACACATCAAGAGATAAGTTTCTACATGTACAGCAAAGCACCAGTCGTTTGGAGTTTGTCTGGCTTGCCCTGCCTTCATGAATGTCATTGATTTCTTCACTGTTAGGCTTTTACAACTGACATCACGTAAACAGCACGATGACAGAGGCATCATGCAATAACCGGGTTATCACAGGCCATTTCAGAAAACCCAGCTTTCTTTTCACACCAGTCTTCCACATGTACCTGTATGTTCAAATTAAAAGGAACAAGCCCACGCTGTTTTATTTCAAGCATAACACACATCAAGTTGGCATTGTCCAAAAACCAGGGTCACAAAATAATGAAGGTGAAGTCCGAGACCGAAGTTGAACACAAAAAAAATGGCATTAATGTGTACTTTGAATATTTACAATGAAATGACGGTGGTTCGTTACTTACCCCCTCATTTCGCTTCTATCAAGTACTAAGTACACACAGGTACAAATACCAGTAGATCTGGTCCAGGCTAATTCTGAAGTACTCTCATTGGACAGTTTGCGTCCAATGGCTGTCAAAGCTGGTGATGAGGCACTAATGCTTGGCATCATACAATCCTACAATCCTTTGCACATTCAAGCAAGATTTTGCGCCGTAAGTAATTAAACTGATCAGTCTGTACCACTGGTCTTTGCCGAGACCTGTGAGTGTGCCTGATTCACACCGCTTTGCTCATTATAGAGTACTGAAGTGAATACGTCACGAGCACAATCAGTGTGTAAAAGGCATTAGCGCGAGAACCAGCACGTGAACCAACGGGCACGTACTCCATTCGTTTGCACTGCACTTTCTGGTTCACAATGACATCACACTTCGGTACTCTATGCTGCTTTCCAAAAAAAAAAAAAAAACAAACAACTTTATAACCTTAATGCTGGAGATGTTCAGAGAAATCTTTACTCTCTTTTTAAAACAATCGTTTCTATTTCAGACCAGGTTTTTTTTTACACAAGCATCCCAAACTTAATCCTCATAACCGTCAATGTTGGACTAAACAAAAAACCTTTCCAAATACTTGCAAAATAAACGTGTTATATAGCTGGCTGTTTCATGGCTTCATCACTGGTGATCTATAAAAAACACTGGATCAAGATTCAAACTGATTTTTCTTACCTTTCCCCCTAAATTTTCACTCCAAAATTAAAATTTTAAATTTAACCAATGTCTAATAAAAACCACGTGGAACAGGCAACTTTGTACAAAAATGACCCAAAACAACAAGCCCCCCCAAAAAAGAACACAAAATCTAGATTTATTTGGAAGATCCTGCCACTTGTCGAAACATTTCTCATACAAACAGCTTTGGTGAGTTTCTAACTGTTCAATACCTATGAGTTATATAATCAGATTTACCTTTACAAGGGTAAAAATTTCTTAAAACTCTCTAGACTATGAGCTTTAGCACTCTCCTCCAACATGTAGAGAAGCTGATCTAGCCACTGATTAAAAAAAGTTCCACAAGCAAAGAAAACTACGGTAAGCATAAATGTACACGAATGGACTTGTGAATAAAGTGTGGTCACTGGAGTAACACCGGGTCAAATAAGCCAGACAGATATAATGCCAAATTATGCCTACAGATATGAGCTTTAGCATGTGAGGGGTACAACAAAATTTAAAGAAAATAAATTTCTGAAGTTTGAAAATTTCAAGTTTCAAGTTGTTACAAGCAGTCATTTCACCTTTTTTGTTTGTTTGGTTTGTTTCTTAGCTGTTAAACAATGATATTCCATGACACAACAATCGGTAAGTCTGGCATTTCTGTCACACTATTCCCATATGATTTTTTATGTCTTGCAAGCAGGTCAAGGTGTGAATGGGATTGGTTGGATGTAAATATTTTGCATTTCTGGTGACCTGTGTGCTAATCCAACCTTTTTTCGGGTCGCTTTGATCGTCACTACAGACATCCTGCTGCGACGCTTTCCAAATCTAAAATGCTTGATGTGAACATGGAGGAAGGACACAGAAGGAGTTCCAACTCTGGCACTTCAATGTGCTGGATGGGAATTGCCGCCCGGTCAGACGAACAAAAGTAAACATTCCAAAAATGCCCGATTACTGCCAGTAGCTTAGCCATAGAAGTGGGGCCAGTAATATCATAGCAATATGTGGTGTGTTTTGTTTGCATTAAACTACAACTTATCGCCGTGACCAGAATACAGAGAGCGAAAAATCTCTGACATTAGATCTACTTTTGCCATCACGAAAAAACTTTTTTTATTTATCCCCTGCAATGTTTGTAATTTTATTTTGTCTCTCCCAAACATCAGTTTTCTAATTCTTTTTATGAATTTGGCTAAGACTAGCCAACAACGTGTTGACTACCACTGGGCAGTTAAGTTCATAACAAACAAAATGCGCTATTTCATCACAAGGAGTGATCATGAGATCTCATGAAATATCTCTTTGTATAAATGCTGTAATATAAATGATTCAAATAAAACTTATAACATCTTATAAACAACTTTTCAAATTTCTCCAGCAGAAAGCGTTCGATCAGGGCAACGACTGCACATGAACACTTAGGGCACACAGCCTAATACAAGCAACTGCGCAAGCATTCAATTTGATGTTGTTTTCAGAGCACCAACGATGGCACGAATATTCAACTTCTTATACTGCAGTACACAAACAGGATACAGACAGGTGGCGCTTAGCAAGCATTCGCTGCGCTCTGGCTATGGACATACCGGGCATGCCCGAGAGCGATAATTGGCCAGATGTTATAGCCCGGGCAGTTCAAACTCCTTCTGTGTCCTTCCTCCATGGTGTGGACAAGCATCGCATGACACAGTGTCTGCTGTAACCCATTTTCACTCTGTGGTACAAGGTAGCTACATGTAGGGATGCAATGTAAACAACCAGCCCTCAGGCAGTGACACCATTGTAAAGAACCATCCCACATAGTGCAGTATCCTCCACTGTGCAGGAAATCAAGGACACAATTCTTGGGACCTAAACTTTTCAGGGAAATGCGTCCGAAAACTAATGGTATCGTAACTGTGCCTTCCTCAATCCCGATGGCCCAAACTCCCGAGGGATTCCGAAGGATCTGGGAGGTTTTCGGTGAAATTGAGCCCTGTACACAAGGTTGATGATCAAGTGGAGAATTGGAACACATAATAACCGGCAGAAGCTTTGACCTGGACTGAAGCCTCACTTCTGGAGTAAACTACTGACATTCGTTATTACCCGGATACGTCATTCAGCACACATACTTCAACTGGCAGTTAGGACAACAAAATCTGGATGCAAACTCAGTTGAGGGAGCTTCGCAACCATTGATGATGACTACGGAATTGTATACGCTAACGCTTTTTTTTTTTACGGGGGGGCGACAGAAAAGCACGTCTGGTCTGTGGCGGCTTGGGCTGTTTATGTGAAGGTGAATCCGGCGTCTTGGTAAGTCAGGAAGATCTTCTGAATGGAGTTGAGGTAGGCGGCCGTGCGGAGGTCCAGGCCCAGGTTGAACTTCATGGCCGTGCGCATGATTTGCTGCGGAGGAGGCAGAAAGCGAGTCCGGGAGAAATTATCTTGGGTGTCAACAGCGCCATCTACTGTCCGACAGGTCTAAGCCGCCGTGACACAATTGCCGTTATCAGCACAAAAATATTCTGATAATTGGGGTAAGGAGTGGCCATCCATCAAAACCAAGTCAAAGCAGCATTTCAGATACCAATATCAAAAATCAAATAGAGTTAGTATCTTAGAAACAGGAGAAATTGTAAGTAATGACTTTGCGAGCATCGAACAGAGACGGATTGACAGGCGCTATTGCTTGCTTGGCTTTACGTCTCCTCTTTCTCTAGGTGAATGCGAGGCCGGCCCTAAGGGTGGTGTTGTAGATTTTCTCCAGAGAGTTGACGTAGGCCGCCGTGCGAAGGTCCAGGCCCAGATTGTACTTCATGCCTGTCCGCATGATTTGCTGATGGGAAACCATAAAAGAAGATGCCAGGTTTTCAAATCACAGCGATCCCCTCAGAGGGCAGGCTATTAAAGAGACGACCCCCCCTCCCTCCTTTTCATACTTCCCCGCCCCCGACTCTGACTGAGATGCAAGGCGATTGCATGCATGCAGAATGGATGATTTGTTTAGGCTCGGCAAATGCATTTTCCGACACTGCGGCAAAAAAAAAAACGCCTATTGTTGACATTCTACATCCGTGCAGCCACGTTTACTAAACAGGGGTGACAACCTGTCCCAAGAGACGATAAATTCTCAAATGTTGTCCTCTGGAGGTAAATGGGCATGCTGGCATGGCTGGTGCCTGTTTGGGTCGCTGTTCTCTCTTGGGGACACTGCTCGGGTGTAAAATATGGGAGAAAGACGCAAACGTGTGGAGACAGTTTTTTTGTGCAGATTTGACTGATGTTGGTCATGTGACGCTGCGCAACTTGTACCATCGAGCAAGCACCCTCAGCCATTTGTAAGTGAGCAGATTGCAAATACGCAGCGCCCTCTTGTGTCACTGCAGAGGTGTGGACAAGTTTTCGAGTCTATGCTTCGAAACGCCCGGCGTGGTGAGCCACAGAATGGAGCGAGGGTTGCGGCATGATTACGATTCGCTGACAAGATGGGCCATACTATGCATGAGCTTACTTCAAGCAGGGCACTGTTGGTAAGGAAGAGGCAAAAATAGAAAAAAAGAAAATGCGAGAGATTGAGGTTAACTGGCATGCACTGCATGCATGGATGTTGAGACCAGAAGGGGGGGCGGGCATGACTTACATGTAGAAGGACAGTGAAAGGGGGCAAGAGAGATGTCAGGTATCTGAAATGCTGATTGACGTAATTAAAACATGGTGTCGGACATCTGGCCATGCCACTGCAATTTCTGAAACACAAGTCTACAAAACTCTTAAACTATTCCTCACACCAAATGAGTAGCATTCAAAGCTTGCGGGTGAAGGGAAACAGAAAGAAGTCCCTGTGATGGGTAGGAAAATTGACAATAGCTGAGCAAGCACCGGTAAAAATAATACAACAGGTGATAGGCTGTGATGGATGTTAACTATTATGAGCGTGCGTACATAGCGGCAAATCACACCACAGTAACTAAAATGGTAACCTGCAATAAGTTGAAGAAAATAAATCAACTTCGGTTCACACTGAGGACACTCTCACTAATATTCAATAAACAAGAAGATCTGGGGCCAATTTCACAGAGCTGCTTAAGCACAGAATTTGCTTGCTTAATAAACAAAGGTTACCAGCTCAAACTCTATGTGATTGCCATGCTAACCAAAAGACAGGTAAATACCAATCCAAAATGATATACATCACTAGAAGTTTTGGCTGGTAACCTGATTTGTCAAGCAAGGTTCTTCACGCTTTAACAAGTTTTTCCCTTAAGCAGCGCTATGAAATTGGCCCCTGGTACAGGTATACATGTATGTGTATTAGATTTACAGTTAAAGCTTATGGAAACAGGTTCATTTGATTATATATCTGATTCAATTTTCTGGAGAATGTAACTATTATCAGTGATCTGTTTCCATCTGAATGTCCACATGTTTTGGAATGAAAAGTCACACAGAGAGTGTATCGAGTTCTTAGTCAGTATACAGGCTCAGCGTGGTAACCATCTTGTAGAGCAGTTCTTTTGTTCCATAGAGAAACGTCCTTTCTGCATATCCTGTGGAACAAAAGCACTGGCCTGCAAGATGGCAGCCGTGCAAACCCTCTATTGACAATGTGATTGCACCACAGTCCAAGAAAGACTTGAGACAGAAGAATGAACCAGGCTGCAGCATACACATGGCGTGCCTTAATAATGTTAGCATGCCAGCGAGTTCAAAAAATGTTCCACACTTCAAACAGACGATATTGCACTTTAGTACAACGCCAAGGCCGACCATGCCACCACCGACACCACTAGGCGGAAGATATATGTAGAGAAACTACAGAGCTCTACCGATAAAAAGATGCTGACAAAAAATGGTACTCAAACTATACCTTTTTCCTGCATGCCTTTCTTCAAAAATTCTTACCAGGGAAAAATAGGATGGTTTTAATGATAGAAGAGAGATATTGAATCCTCTTTGAAACCAAGGGCTCTCCTTAATTTAGCAAGACATTGCCAATGAGTAACTCTGCAAGCCGTGGATTATACAAAAATTCCCCAAAGAAAACCTGAATTTCTTAGAAGTATTTTCAGTGATTTGATCATTTATATTCCAAGACTTTTCCAACATTTTTGAAAGCAATCACAGAAATGTCCATGATCATTTAGACAATTTAAACATATTTATTGAAAGGGAATTTGGAAGGCATTCAAGGCTCTTCCTCAGTTGAATGTGAGATTCTAAGATTTGGTGAGTAGTTTGCATGATGAGTAAAAGTCATAACTTGAGTAATTATCCACGACAACTACACATTTTGAACTCTTTTTAACGGAACCTCCAATAGACACCAAGTTTTCATCCTTTGTGATCAAATAATCACCGGGTATCAGACCCATTCCTTGAATTCTGGACTTGTTCAGAGATTTCCACGACAACCAACAAGTACATGAAGTTATAACATCTGATCGCTTCGGGACAAGGTCTCTCCAACTGCCATTTTCATTTCTTTAAATGAATTCCTGGAAAAAAATAATGCAGATCCTCCCAAGGTACAGTTTGAGTAGAATTTTTTGACAAAGCAGCTGCAAGAAGAAAACAGGGTATTACAGTTGCTGTGTGGTTGGCCCGTCTACCGTACATCAGGGGCGAGGATATGGGTTAAAATGTAAGGCCGGCATCGCGATACGTATTAAAGATCTTGCTGACAGCCGATGCGTAGGCAGCGGTACGGATGTCCAATTGTAAATTGTGGCGCATGGCGAGTCGCATGATTTGCTATGAACAAAAAAAAAAATGGGTGGGTGAAAAAAGAATTACCTAATGATAATGAAAATGAATGATGCACTACAATGGATGGTATAATGTACCAATCTTGTACCAACAAAGGAAAAAAAAAACGACGATTGTTTCCAATTCTCTCAGTTGATCAGTGTTGATGAAAAACTTGGATGCTGGAGCTTGTTCGTGAATGTGCATGTTATGAATATTCAAATGAAGCCATGTATTCCCTACGAGCGGTCGGCTTTGGAAGCAGTATGCTTTCATGCATAGAGCTAAAAACAAGGCAATAATGTCATCCAAGTGCTTATTTTGCTTAAATGTTGCTAACTAACACCTTTTAAGGATGACAACTTTAGCTTTCCAAGTTTCTCAAACAGACATGCCCGTTTTAGACGTTTATTGAAATAATAGTAAGCGTTAAGAACCACATAGGAAAATAAAGTCGGCCTCTAGAATGAAACTACTTGTCTTAAGGTTGAGACTGAATTACAGGTATCTAAGGCACCCGAGTGAACGGATGGAGGGAAGTCTGCTGAAGAGAGCAGCAAAGAAATGGTGGGTTCGATTCCAGCCTGTGTCATCGGTAAGTTTTTCCCCTTTCCGCAAGGTTTTTGGTATGAGGTTCTAATTTGCTGGGGGATTAACATGCATGTCCTTTTGAGAAACCCGGGTTAAGTAATTCAGTTATCGATGCAGGGAGTCTGTTTAACAGAAAGAGATTTTTTTGCAGGGAAGGGGGTGCCACTCTATAAAAGAAACTATACAAAAGAAGGCAAGCACTCTGGGAAGTTGCACAGGACCAACATAAGAGGGGTGCCACTCTTCAAAAGAAACAGGGAGCACTAACAAACTCTTAATGGGCACTTAAGTAAACAATAAATAGATCCCCTCTTGCAGAAATTGTGCAAAGAAATAACCCTTAAGTATGCCTCTTGAAAAGGCAAGGAGGAACCCCTGTTCAAGGATAAAATTTAAGGGGTTGCACTCTCAGAAAACTACCGGGAGGGCAATGACAGAGTTACAACCCCTTCTGCCAGACCTAGGAGTGTATCCCCTTTTCTTTGACTTACCCGGGCAGAGCGTTCCATGGTGTAAGCCAGGCCACTATGCACAATGTCCTTCTCGCTGGCGCCCGAGATGCGATCCGAGAACTTCTCAGACGGAACGATGGGGATGCGACCGCCGTGCTTGCCGAATTTCCTCTCCAGGCTTTCCTGTACGCTCTCTGCACAGGCAAACCAATCCATCATTCCAACCAATCAGTACTGACCTTGCTAAAACTCAAAGAGAACGAGAGTCTCGCTTCATCTCACACCCTTCTCATCTGAGACACAGCCAGGCGAATGGTTTACATACCATGAAGCTCTGTGACCTACTTGCTAAAATGTCCAGAGGTTTTCTTACTTCTAGTTGAACCAGTTCAACTGGTCAGCAAAAAAGACAAGTTTACACTCCGGAAGACTCACCAAGCAGGAACTGATTGGAGTCCCTCTCATATTTGAAGGTGAGGCGGCCGTAGCTGACGTGGTTCAGGTTTTTAAGCCACTCGAAATACGAGACGGTCACACCACCAGCGTTGATGTACAGGTCCTAGGGGACGGGTGGGTCCACAATCACAAAAATAAACATTGATTCTCAGTGAAAGACAGATTAAAGGAATTCTGTTAAGAATGTGCTCTGAGGTGAAATAGGCAACGTTGGCTGGCAATGAAAAGTAAAAGTAACAGAAACGTAGTAATGACGAGAAAGGTTCGGTAAGGTGAGATTTTGTGCATTTTCTCAACCCTGATTGCAAGTACGGATGGATCAGTAACCAATGTACTTATTTGACAATGCAGCCAAGTGCGTGACTTTCTTTTGACAGGACCTCTGGCAATCGCAAAGAGAAGCAATCTGCACAGAAAAGACAGATTTTTGCTTCATGTGTGTGGAACTGTTGGCACACCTCCATGAGTGACACTTGAAGATGCACCTTCGTTGCACAGCAATGCACATATAGGCACCGACCTCTTGTAAGGCCAACGCAATGAGACAGGTCAACGACCCTCTCATGAGACTTCCAAGGTGATCCGTGGACAAATCCCCACACCACTTTGGAGCCTTCTGTGCTCACCAGACACTACGGCAGTTTTTTTTCCCCTTTCCTCACATGCTTTGGCAAAACCAATGGACAGCATTTCAGATGTAGGATTTGATATTGCCGTCAATTCAGTGGAGACATGTATTCAGAACAGGAAACCAATGACACAAAATCGGACGTGGCGAGAACAGGAATGATCCATCCTGAGCAGAACCACGATACTCACAGGAATAACCATGATGTTCCTCTCCTGAAGGATCTTGTCGGCAGCTGGAGTGGTGGGTCCGTTGGCACCTTCGGCAATAATCTGCAGAAATACAAAAACAAATCAAGTGAATAAACAAACAAATACAAACACGGGCGTAGAATTATTTCCTGGGGGAGGGCTAACCTCTTGTTTCCAACTGTTTTCAACTTTGTCTGTTGGATAACTGACAAAGTTGAAAAGGCAGTGTTACTTCAGTGACATTTCGCACATGCACAAGTCACAGCTGTTCTGAGTATTTGAGGCATGTGGACATTTGGGTTAGTTGTAAACACCCTGTTGATTGAACAGGAATTAGTATGCACGTATGACCAACGTGTAAGTGATCAAGCGTTATGATTTCTAATTCTGTTCACCAATTTAGTCCATTAGCTCGTCGGTAAGCTGGCCCGTGGCATTGCTGAAATGTTCAGCATGAAATCCCAATGTGTTACGGAGAGAAATACAGTCAAACACAGATAAGAAGAGCACCATTAATACAAGGTCACATTTATAACAAGGACAATTTTGGGCTCCAAGTCTTTCTTTTCCATTACTGATAATACAAGGTAACTATTCCAACAAGGTAATCTGTTAAGTCCCAAGGACTTTGTTCTGACAATGTTCCACTGTGCTGGGGTGTGAGGGCCTACCCGTGCTTTAATGTGGGGAGCGTTCCTGGACGTGATCTGCTTCTCTCCGGCACAAGGTACCAAGATGTCGCACTGCTCCACCAGGAGATCGCCATCGAAGGGCTCGGCATCTGGGAAGCCAACGACGGTTCCGTGTTGCTGTCACAAGAAAAAAATGGACAGAAGCTGACTTGAAACACCCAATGGATGGGTTTGAAATTCCCGACCTGCAGGAACAAGAACTTTTACCAAGGAACAACCCAACTAGTGCTACACAAGTCTGTAAGACTGTTTCATCTCTTACACTGTCATTACGAAAACTACAAATGTACATCAGAAATAAGTCATAAGTAATCTCAAGTAATCATTCAAAAATATTGGTGTGTGATCGAGAAACATGAGCATAGTTTTTCATTTGTTCTCTTCAAAGGCTGGTAATTTTTTTTTTAAAACAATTCCACACTAGTTCTTCTCAAATTTTCCACAAGCATGTGTTTTCAGCCCACAAGCCTGGGTCATGTCTGAATAACTAGTCCACGTCTTGAAATAAGACACAACTCTATTAAAAGAACTGTCTGAAGCCACTCTGGTAGACCTGTGAGCAGTTTGGAGTTGCAGCCAAGTGATTCAGACAGGGCCTCTAATTTCAGATTAGGACGTACCAGCTTGTAGTCTTCAAGGTCTTTCGGGTCAATCCCGTTGTAGTTATAAATGCTGCCATCTATCTCCATAATTCCAATGCAGCGAGCACCGAATCGGTGAAGGTAACGCATCGTGTGTAGACCCACATTACCAAAACCCTGGAACGAGTGTGAAACTAACATAAGCTTTCATGAATTTGACACCTGATTAAGGCTCCTTTGCTGCGTTGTAAGGAAACAAGGAAAAATTTGGTTTAGAATGAGAAAGGATTACTTCATCATGTTACCGATGACTGCGGTCTAGTACCCTGACTCACTACAGCAAATAGTACCTGAATTATGAATGTCTTATCACCAAAGCCAGGCGTCAGCCCCACAGTGCTCATGTAGGAGGCTTCATTGACAAAGTTTTCGATGCCGTGGTAGATGCCACGGCCGGTGGCTGAGATACGTCCGTGGATGCCGCCCTGCGTGATAGGCTTGCCTGTGATGCAAGCATGGGCGTTGATGTCTTGGTAACCAACAGTCATGGCGTAGGTGTCGGCTATCCAGCTCATCTCGCGCTCACCGGTGCCCATGTCCGGGGCAGGAACGTCAACGCCGGGGCCTGTGTCCAGAAAGGAAAGGTATTGAAGAAAATCTTTGGGGACAGAGGGTTAAACCACTGGCTTAAAGCAGTCACAAAAATGTATTTATCCTAATCGTACAAAATTCCCAAAAAATAGACCAATCAAGTTATCCCCCATCCATGGTGCACATGAGCAGTTAATGTGTACTCCTCCCCAGTGCCATACTGCATGCTGTGGCCGTGTATCAAATGCATGCACACATTCACGTCAGACTTGTCATACATGTCAAACATAAATCACACCTGTGATTTGTCGAAGGACTGGGGACTAAGAGATCTGTTCCTTGGGGTATGCGACATGATTATCTTAACATCAAAGCAGACTATCTTTGGCTACTTGACTTTTTAATCACTAGCCAGTTCTAGATGGTTTTTAATCTTTAAAGATGTCTTTCTTTAAACACTAAATGCATGGGCACATATTAAGGGGAGGGGGTATCCGCTTCCAGCAGGACCAAGAGAGAGCGCAATCTTCCTAGCAATGGAGGCTCCTTTGGTGGGAATGCACTTAGCTGGTTCATGAGCGACTATGAAAGCCCACGTTATGGTCACATCGCTACCAACAAAATGAACACTCCCACTATCATGGCTCTTTTCAACCAATGAGGGGGTGCTTCTGCTCAAGGCAGACGTTCCCACCTCTGACTCGTTTTAGCCTCTTTCTCTGCTTTTTCAATCTCCACGACATCTTTGGCTCTGCAGCAGGTCGCACAAAGGCTGACGTGGTGGCGAATTCAGGATGCCAGAGGTAAAAAAAAAGGGGGAGAGAGCTCACGAACCCGGTTACCTACCGATGAATCCCTTCTTAGCCAGCTCCACGCAGAAGCGCCGGGTGATCTTCTCCAGCTCCCGCTCCGAGTACTGCTTGGGGTCGACCTTGATGCCTCCCTTGGCCCCACCGAAGGGGACGTCCACCACCGCGCACTTGTAGGTCATCAGGGAGGCCAGGGCCTTTACCTCATCTGCGTTCACGTCTGAGCTGTAGCGGATACCTTGGGGGGGGGGGAAGGTGCCAAAATCATGGCCAGTGAAAGATCCTGTGAATAAAAGCATCACCTGCAGCCAAAATGATACAGTGGCAGGCATCCACCTTCCTCAGCCTACATATTCTTCCAAAACCTCCTGGTGGATTCTGAAGTATTAGGAAGATCGCAGTTAGTGGGCCTTGAACTTGACCAAAAGAGGGTGCTATTCTCCCAGCAAAGGAGGCTCCTTCGGTCAGGACTGAACTTCGCTGGTTCACGAACGACTAAGAAATGCACGTGTTACGGTCACACTCGTATCGCTACAAACAAAATGAACACTCTCGACCAGCGTGGCACTTTTCAACCAATGAGAGGCGTGCTTCTGCTTGAGGACGATAATAAGAAATGTCTCAGAGTTGGAATGCTACGAACCATTCCAATGAGATTACTGCTTGTTCCAACCGGGCACACCCACGTACATTCACAAACAAGAAGAGTGATCTATGCTCCAACTGGGAACATATTTACAAATTCCCACAGGGTACATGCAGCGTTCCGTAGTTTGATTTGACTGAAGCTACATGTAGATGTGTGGTGACTGCTCACCTCCTTTGCACGGCGTTCGGTGCTGGCTGTGCTGGGCTCGGTAGGCTTCGATCATCTCAAATCGGCCGTCGTCACGCCGCAGCGGGAAGTTCAGACTCAGCACATTGTTACAGGGTTTCATCAGCTTCAGGATGCCTTGGACCTGTTGGAGATTGGGAATGGACTTGGTCAGATGATTGATTTTGTACTTCACCTGTTTATGTCTCCACTTTTCATTTGTCTCTTCTAAGATGTGTCATGTTGCTTGTCATTTCAACAAATTCTTCCATGACCAGCTTTCAAAATCATTTTTTTCAGTGCATAATGATCTACAGTTCTTCTCTATACATCAATCGTTAGTGGTTGCTTCCAAATTTTTGACAGGAGAAACTACATGAATGTAATGTCATAGAATAACTGAGTAGAATTTTGTGAATACAAGAAGCCAAGCCGAAGTTCTTTGTTGCTGTTCAATGGAGACTTTTAAGACGTTGGCAGCAAACAAGTACGCACTGCTCCTGTTTGCCACTGCCAAGAAAACATGTGCACAGTTCTGAGCATGTGCGCGTAGGCCTGAGCATGTGCACAGTTCTGAGCATGTGGGCATAGTTCTGAGCACGCGCACATAGTTCTGAGCATGTACTCTTAGGTCTGAGCATGTACACAGTTCTGAGCATGTGCGCATAGTTCTGAGCATGCGCGCATACATGTAGTTATGAGTAAGGACAAACCTGTGCATGAGGACTGGTTCATGTACACCTGCTGCCGTCAGCATCTCAAAGTTTCTCACTCTGCTCAGTTCAGTACGCTTTATGGTTAAATATTGGTTTGATGATAGATTGTGCTGGATTCAGCTAAGCACGTACATGTACTTAATAGTGGAAGATGAAACAGGGTTAAGCAAACTCGATGAGGCAAAGTCTCATGGGGGTGTCAAAACTGATTGGCTATGGCTGAAATAATGCACATGTCCTTGGAATCCACTAGCAAGCGGCTACAAGCATTCCCCCATAGATTCCTATGTTATTTAAAGCCTTAGCCGTACATGTACCTTGAGCCTCTTCTGGTCTTTGGACATGCTGCCTTTCATGTTGTCCACCAGCGTGTCTTCAACCAGGGCTGCTCCCCTGTCAAAGTACTCCTCCACCATATCAAAGAAGTTGGGATCTGCCAGTGTCAAAGATCCAGATTCAAAAGAGAGAACGGAAACACTTCCATATATGAGCAACACTTGATGCCCCTGTGCACAAACCTATGAGACTTGTCTACAAAACCCACGTGTTTTCAAAGTAAATGCTTCGGCCTTTTCATTGCTAAAGTTTACCTTTTGGGAGATGTTATCACTTTCTAACGGCTGTCGTAATATTTTTAAAGGAAAATTAGTGTTGTCCGTGTACGGGAGTCATTCCAACTTTCCAAGAGAACTCAACAGCTGTACCTGCTGATGGTTTGATGGTGGTAAACAGGACATCTATACGGGTGAATTTTTCTTCATTCTGATAAATTGAGCCATGTAAAAATAGGAATAGTCTGTTCTCTTGACATCTGATGGTTGTCCGCACTTTACACAAATCCCAAATTGGTTCTTAAGACTGTAGTCTCAATTGTCATTATTCTAAGGAGGATAATCTGCATAGTTTTATGACTTTGCTCTGAGATTTGTCGAGATGTAGTACGGGCCAAAATTCATCCTGTACAGGAGGACCCCTTCTAAAAAAGAGTGAAACCTTAATCCCAACGCTTCCTAATCTCTCAAAAAGCCCTTGGAGGTTTATAAAATTTTGAACAATTCGTCTCAATTCACAAGACCATTTTAACAATCTCTACTGTTCATAAGTGACCCATATTTGCTGGTAACCTTCAACCCTTTTGAACAAAGTTCAGAAATTACGGGACGGACAAACTCACACAACAACCCCCCAAATATATAAATAACCTCCCAAAAAAAATGAACACGGTATACGAGTGAAACATGATGTTTAAAAAATGTCACAGGAAGCTTCTTTGTAATTTCCTAAATATTGTCATCAAATTTATTCACTTCTGAGGAAGAAAAAAGTTTCAAAGGACCTTGTTTTCAGGACTACTCGGACAGTAATTCTTGATAAAAGGTATGCACTATTTGATGGCCACCAAGTCTCCCACAAGTACACGCACTACCAGCAAATAACTGGCTATTTAAGTGTGTCCGAGATAAGCCCTATGACATGAATATTCTTCAGCAGTTGCAAATCGCACTGATATGCACTGCAAACATTGCATTCATTCAAGGGCAATGCAGCATATGCAGGGTATACTTTATTGTAAGATCTTTCTGAAGTGCAGTCTTAAGTGGGAGACTTAAAATTAGATTCAGTTGACCTTATAAAAAAATTATTGTCATTTAGAGGACGGCGTCATAAACTGGAACATGGTTTCTCTTCTACACTATATAGTACTTTAGAAGGTACCTTAAAATCTGTTTCATTGTCGTGAACGTCTGAAGTACGTAGTTCATGAGGATTATAAGAAGACTTCCTTTTTTATTTTTTCAGTAGACATGATACCAGAAGGCTGTGACACATTATTTTTATGTTTTGAAGTACATGATTTAAGGCTGTCCTTTTCACCAAAACAGATAACTCATTTTGCCTATAATCTGTAAGAGTGGCCAAAGTTTACAGCGATATCACCTTTTGGTTGGTTTTCGATTCACCTCCAATTTGTTCAAAATGGCCATTTGTCTCATTAATTTTAAACACAGTCATTTATTCATTTGGTAAAGTATGTGTACTATTTATTATTTAGTGTTCTGAAAGCTGTCATCAGTCCCAACTATAGTTGGGCCCGTCCCAACTAGAGTCCCAACTAGAGTGCTATAGTTGGGCTGGCCCAACTACAGCACAGAGGTCCAGTGTGCATGTGTCAAGCATGTGCTCAAGTCACATACATGTATTGTTTACATTGCCATGTCATAGATGAAGTGCCATATTGTAGATGAACTGTGTCAAGTGTAAGATGCATAAACTTGGATAGGGTTGAGTAAAAATTTCTATAGAAATTGGTCAACAGTAGTTGGGCCTGCCCAGCTACAGTACTACAGTTGGGACACGCTATAGTTGGGATGTAACACCCTACGTCACATGTGATTTTCATACAGTAAATTATTCTGCTACTTCTGTACCGATGGCCAATCACAGTATTAGCAGCCACTTGTACCAGAAAAACACGACTGCGACATCAAATGAACAGACCTATTGAAATGCAGGCCAAATACTTGAAATAGTCTGCCACTTCTGAACTGGGCAAACCTTTTGTAAAGCATATAAAGATACAATTTTGCCAAGTCCTGCATGTTCATGTCAAAAATAACAGCCGGTCATAAAGAAAACTTACTTAATAGGTAGGCCTAGGGAAAGAGTTCCATATACGGACGCCAGTAATTATTCCCTAAAGTGACCTAAAGCAAAAACATGTCCAGAAAAGTTCAATTTAGGAGGGAAAATACAAAGTCGTTTACTCGGAAAAAAAATTTGTCAAACCAGTCTGCGCACAGGTTATGAAGGGGTGTCCGTATATGGAACTCTTTCCGGGCCTAGTTTAACATGACTGTTAACAATAGCCACACCCCCCACAAACCCCACTGCCTCAAAATTGATATCAACTTTTCTGGTGTGTCTGGACTTTACTCCTAACCTTACGATTTAGCCCATAAATAAATAAATATAAATATACTTTCTATGAGGGTGCATACAGCGGTTGGAAACAAAAAGACACGTTGACCCGTACTGATAAATTTTCTAAGTGTACAAGATAAAAAGACGACGTAGGGCCTACGGAAATACCTTCCTCTTCAGCTGCACTGCAAACATTTCTCCGGGTATTCACTGCACTGCCACTGGCTCTGGAAAGTCCCGACAAAGTCAGGGCTTTTGCACCTTCCCTTTGCACGCTACTCGCCAAAATTCTTAACATGTTGATTCTACAAGTTATATACAAACACTTAATACTGATAAATACTGCCTTAAATTTCTTTAAAATGCTAAAAATCGCGGTTATTTCAAGACGAAAACTCTTCTGGCATGATCTCTGTCAGCGTCACGAATTTGGTAGGTACTGAATATTAATGATGTATGAGGCCATTTGGGAGGTGTGTTCAGACCTGAACCAATCAAATTGAACAAAGCAAATGACGTATTACATTTCTATCCGAAAAAGTTCGAAGTTCAACAGTTGCCCAATTTACTCTACAGAGGGCGCCAGCAACAATTCGCGGCGCGGATACATATCCCATATCGGCGCTGCTCTTGCATGCGCATACATGCAGCAGAGAAAAAACTCAGGAACTCACACTGTCGCAGCCTAGCCGGGAGCTTACAATTACATCTTGTAATTTGTTGTAAAATTAAATGTCGAGGATTCCGGGTTGCAACAATTCAGGTACGTTGTGGTCAAGCTGAAGGGGTCTGTAAGGGATCAGCATGATCGGGGCTTTTTCCCTGCCGAAAATAGTAGACCTCGGCCAGCAATGATCCACATTTTACCACCAGGTCAGGCCTACCCTGCCCAGTGGCACTAGTACTACGAGGCTAAAAATGTGCCGCCCAAGCAGGGCCTACCGTAAGTACATGTATGTAAAATGAGTAATTATCGTGATTTATCATGTTTATATTGGGCACGATTGGTCGATACGCACGATCGTTTGATTTTAGTGTATGATTTGCCAATGATTCCGCCATCAGCCTTCTGAGCATGACATGCATGGTAAAGGTTGGAAGTTCCATGCAGAATGCAGTTTGGTTGATCGCGCCCAACATGAAGATTGCATATGATTGATGACTTTAACTTTTTCTTCAATTGGTATTTTGTCACTGACAGTGAAACATTTAACAGTTGTTGCCTGCCGTGACGGGGTCCATGGTGTTTTGTATACCTTAGAGGGCAAATGGCACTCGATATGAAACCAAGGGTGCCATTTGGTTGCATATCGCTCGATCAAGTCTCGACCAATAGAATTCACTATCTACATGTACATGTATGACCATGGTATAACAGTGAAGAATGTACATGTACATGTAGGTCATGTACATGTAGGCCTACTAGCCTACCATATTCACGCAAGTTTGGTACTAAACTCAAGTCTGTCCATGCTTCATCAGCTTTCAGTTGGAGGCTGTTTTTATTCTTCCATGGTTTCAGCAAATATGTATTTAATAAATTAAAAAATGGATCGATAAATGATTTATGTAAATGTACATGTACGTACTGTAGTACGTATTTGTTCCAAAATTGATTAAGATTCAGCGAAAAATCTCACCTCTGTGTCTCCCAAAAGTCCCTAAATCAGATCCTTATACTGGTATTCGATATTTTTTCTCTTCAAATCAGGGTTTTCCACCATCCTGAAAATTGGGGTAAATCTGGAAATTGGATTTCCTTTTTTCCTAGTTAAGGATAAGGCAGGGAATTACATGTAAGAAACATGCAGTTAGGGACAAGTCAACGAATTTGATTGGCCCAAAACAGAAAGTGGTCAGTCTGTTATATTTTGTTCACATTTGGCCCATCTTCAACTGGAAACTCAAGTACAAATACTGGTAGGTTGAAATTCTTGGAATTTTGAAAATTCATGAAGCACAACTCTTGGAAAATCAGGAATTTTCAACATTGTGACTCAACTCGAGTCATTAGGTCGAGTTGAGTTGAGTCAGATTTTTTAAGACTTGAGTATTATAAGCTTGTACTCAAGTTTCCATGAGAGTCGAGTCCTTTGGTTGCAGAGACTTGAGTCCATTGGTTGCAGAGACTTGAGTCATTTACCCGTTGAGACTCGGGTCGAGTCACCCAAAATTGTGCCTTGAGTCAGACTCGAGTTGAGTCATTTACCTGTTGAGATTTGAGTTTGGGTGACTCGAGTCAAGTCATTGACTCAAGTCATTACAACTCTGGTACATGTACATCCCTTTGCAAAACATTATCATTAGATGAAAGGCCGTGATAATTGGTACCTCATTTGCTCATTACACAGCCTGGCACCAGCACACTGTATGTGCTCAGTGCTAGTGGAACCTTCCATGACACCGATAGGGGGACTAATGTCTCTGTGAATGCCCCAGTGCATCATGTACATGGACCATCCCCCGATCTCTCCATAACCTTGGCAAATTTGGCAGAAGTCTGTTGACTAGCCCGTGAGGATTAATCCTGAAAGCCCCCCCCAAAAAAAGGTTGCCTGTGAGTGATGGCTGTCGCAGTCTTGTCTCGTACTTTCACGTTCCGTCGCATTTGTGCATTCCTGGGGTTCTGGTTTAATATCCCCTGAGCACATTTGCACTAGCCCGTCTCAACATCGGCGGCAGTGTGGTCTAGACCGTGAGACATTCTGAGATTGACTTATTCTCCACGCAGAATTGGAGATTGGGCATGTTTCTTGGTAGACTGTTACCAAACGGAGACAAGCATCCGATCAGAGGCAATTTTTTTCTCATAGGATGAAATACCGTCTGACTCCAAAAAATGCTGTAGACATGGTAAAGGCACCGGTGCTGAATTGAGCAACGCGATGGAAATGCTCCTTGCTCTATGAGTTGTCTGGCGTTGCATTTGAACTATCATCGATGACACTTTAGGCCACGGATACAGTAATATTGTTGAAACGGAGCAACCTGTGTGTTCTTGCATCTTCTGCACTGTGACTGATGCTGTCCATCCGGTCTGATGTTCTGAGTAGCAGGTGGAATAACAGTCACCAAACTGTACATGAAGTTGGTACTCTGCTGGCTGCATCACTGAGCGAGCAGAGGGTCTCTCGGATCAAAATACCTGTAGGTCGTCAAGGTTTCGTTTGAGCCAAAGCTCAAACCTTGTAACAGTAGAAACCCTTCCGATTTCATCAGATGTCCATCAGCATGTCCACCATGAAAACCAGCACCGCCTGGTCCTCCTCGGTCAAGTACAGCCGCCTGCCTAGGTCAGACTGGGACTCCACGTCCCAAGACAGCGCTGCCATCGACTTCAGCTCGCCGTTCAACTTTGACTCGGTGTTCACCTACAGCAAGGTCATGCCGCCCTACCTGGAAGAAGAGAGAAGTAAGTGACCTCATACATGTACATGTACTTTTGTAGCATTGCTCAGATGTTTTCACCTGAAGCATGTGCTGGGGTTGGGCAAATATTGTTTAACCCAATGCGGATGATTCTCAATAGAGCGCCACCAAGATGTTAGCCAATCATAACGCGCGAAATTTGTCGACCCTTTCCAAACCCGCATTGAGTCGACAACTTTCGCACATTATGATTGGCTAACGCGTTGCAAACTCTTGATGGCGTACTATTGTGAAACGGCCGTATTCCCTTGGCACTAGAAGTTGGCCAATCATTCCTTTTCTTGGGGAATAAAATGACTTTGATCATTTTTGACAGTTTAATCATCTTGTAATATCAACTTGTACCATAAAAACAACTGGAAAATATATGTGCTATTTTTTAACCCCCCCAAATATAATTTTCTATTGTGTCAGAAGCAGAACTTGAAAGCTTCGTGTGTGACTTTTAAATAAAACAAATATTACTGGCTGAGATAATCAAGCAATAGAGATGAATCATTGTTGTATAATAATGTAGACCAATGTAGAAAAAATGGAGCTGGCGTCTCAGAAGCTGTTCTTTGTTATGTTAATGTCATTACAATAAATGTACAAAGAGTTAACTCAAGCGTATCCACGAGGAAGAAAGAAATAATGTACATAACATCCGTACATAATGTCTATCGTAGACTAGATCTACATTTGTGTATGGTAGCTTGGTTGCGGTGATTCCGGGTTGTATTAAAACTACCACATTGTCGCCATCTCACACTTTAATTTCTTGTGGATTTACCTGCCTGCATTCCTTGCCAGACAAGACGCTCAGCCATCGTTTTACCCGTTAGTTCCTAACTGAGTTTAAATCGATTCAGTAATTGAAGATATATAGCCACAAGCGTATCAAGTTTTTCTCTTCCTGTCGTCAAGGCATTCTACGGTACTGGCAAAACTGAAAGGGTTACCACAGAGCAGTCTTTGAATTTCAAATTTGGCAAGGGTGTTAATTTTCCAGAGAGAGCGATGGGCAATTCTATTAACCCTACGTAAATCCCTGGGCAATTTCCATTTTAAGGAGCCTCACAAATCCTGAATTAGGGCCACAGGGTTTTGCACTTCAGTACAATTAGAGTACCAAGCTCATGTTTGCAACCGAGGAATTTTCGATGCGCTGACATTGATAGTTCAGAGTCTAAGTTTCAGAAATAAAGTTATTTGGAAATGTCTCAGAAACACTTGGAATTTTTGTACAAAATTATTTAAGTTTTGGAAAAAATTTCAAAGTTTATGACACAAATGTGGAAGTCTTTTGCTCGATGCAAGAAAATCTTGAAAAGATACAGGGACTAGTCAAAACCCCCTTACCCCATCTTGAGTGAAACCGCGCCTGGTTCAGTAACAGCCCTTTTTTTCCTACCTGCTACATGTTCACGCATATCTGCAGCCTACACTCCTCCGCTGTTGACTCGCATCTGTACATCGGTGGTCGTCATCCTGGGTTTCCTAGTGGTGTTCCTGACTTTTCCTATCTCGGGATTTGTAGCTGTCAAGGTGAGAGGAAACCTCACTTCTTGGTTCTAAACCGTGTAAGATTTCTTTAAGTTACATTTAAGACGTTAGGAGTCAAAGAAGTATTACTACATATAAGTGTTGGTTGACTTCGCATGAACTGTATTATGTACTTATATGTATATGCCTACATGCTTTCAAGTGAGTGCATACATATTTTGGGTAAAGTTATTTGGCAGTAAATTTATTGATATACAGAAACTCCCGCACCGTAGTTGTGGGGACATACACTTGACATGTCACCTATTTCGTGGGGACCAAAAATGTTGTGGGGACTCGGAAATGTCCCCACAACTCGGTTCAAATTCCCCCTACAAAAGAACTTGTCCCCAGAACATGGTGAATGCCTACCCTCAATTACTTGTGAGGGATGGTATACGGTATATTTACATGCATGTGTGCTTGCACATTTTTTTTTATCTCTGTCAATCAATATTTGGAAGTAAAATTCCTGACAGGTACAAGTGTTGGTGGGTCCTGCAGTGAAGGTGCACTGTTTGCAGAAAGATCATAAGTTTCTTGTATAAAGCAATATTTTCTAAGTTAGCAAATTTTGGAAATGCTGATAGGCTCACTCGGGGAATCTTTTTTTTCCCAGGTTGTATTCAGTGACACACGGTTCTGGTATGGCCTTGTGGTTGTCACATGTGAGCCAGTCTCCTGTATGTTCATATCGCTACCGTAGGGCACAGGGAACTTTAATTAAAAACCATGACCGGTCGGAAAGAAATTTTGCCAGAAATCCTGACGCAGCAGTCAGTGATCCGAATAACTCATGGTTGTAGCTGGTGGGCATTTACACTGTACTATCTGTGGCCTTTATTCTGTGTCACTGTGACTTCAGGGAGGGGGAAGGGGAGACAGGAAGATGGGGGCCTGGGATATAAAAGCCAGGTACCGGTACATGTGTACTCTATAAACAGACACTAATTGGGCGTTGAATATGGCTACGTTCCTAGCCGTGTGTTTTGGGTAAAACACAACAATCCTGAATGTTAATTTTGGGATTTGAAGCTTGAAGGAGCAAAGGAAGTAATAATGTGGTGTGAGACTGGATGCCTGTCCTCATTAAAATCAGGGTTGTAGTCCAGACCATCACAAGACCAGGCACAAGACCAGACACAAGACCAGACACAAGACCAGACACAAGACCAGACACAAGACCAGACACAAGACCAGACACAAGACCACACACAAGACCACACACAAGACCAGACACAAGACCAGACACAAGACCAGACACAAGACCAGACACAAGACCAGTCAGAAGTAACAGGGTGAACAATGACAAAGGAATACTTTTGTTACAGTTCATTTGAATAACTTGTGACTTCAATTCAGACCAGAGGTCTTGTGTTGGTCTTGTGAAGGTCTTAAGTGGTCTCAACTACAACACTGATTAAAATATTACACTGCTCTTTAATTTTCATAGATTTGATTGTTTCTCTGCGTGCAGTGTTGACTACCCTCTTGAACACAAGTAACAAATTGCTACATTCTAAATGATATCTAGAATTTTTGAGTTGAAAGAAAAAAAAAATGCCAGCACAGTGTGCATTCACATTTTTTTGGTGAACTGCCACAAATTTACTGATTTTAAAAAGTTTGTACAACTATCTTCTTTGGGGAAAAACTACAAACTAATTTCAGAAATACGAAATCAGTTGTTACAACATTTTGAAATCTTAACTTTCTGACCCTTTCCCTTTCAGGCAACTTAATAATTTTTTTATGCGCACAAAAAAAAAAACTGTTAACATATGCATGCAGTTGTTAATCCGAGGCAGCACTTTAACACATTCCAGAACAGAAAACACATTCCCAGGGACCTGAAACCAGCAACTCGCAATCCAGCAGACCCACTCCAGACAAAGTAATTCCTCATCTATGCAGTGAATTCCCATTAAACTGTACACGCCGCAAACCATCCAGGCGTTTTAGCAATATTCATCAACCAGAATCGTAATCAGCGAGTGAGAAGAAATCTCCATCTATCAGAGGAAGAGGAAAAAAAGAAAGAAACCTCCGGGGAGTTTTTGGCTTTCTCTCTGACTCCCGGAGAGGAAAACAAATCGAGTTTGGTGCCTGCATTTTGTTCTAGCTCAATTCAGTGCTCGTGACAGAAATGCTTGGGGCAACTGGATACTTTTCCCACGTGGGAAATTCCTAATTAAATACATGTAGGTTTTCCTGGGGGGGTTCAGGTGGGTTGATTGGAAAATGTGACGACTGTGTCTTTGTGTGAGAAAAAAAATAAAAAGTGCTTGCAGTCAATACCACGAGGGGGCCTGGGTCTTATCCTGACAAGACTTCCTGTTTTGGGGAACAGTATTAAACCGTCATTTGCGAAATCACATTTGTAAGAAAGCCCAAAACATAAAAAGACCATGTCAAATCCTATTCAAAATTTTATCAGCATTTGCCCATTTGAACTTCCATTGGCTGCCTACAGTTAATCTAAATTTAGTGCTGAGATACACGTAAATGTGCCTTGACCAATATGGAATCCTTTCTCTTACTAGAGTCCATAGAAAACCCATCTGAAACTTTCCTTGCCTCTCTGTCAATGAAAGAAATAGGTTGTAGTCACTGACAGTGAGAATAAAATCCCTCTCGAGCCTATAAAACAATTAGCTTTTCTCATTCGAAAAAAAAATTTGCTGGGGCTTTGATTTAGATTACTCTTCACCAGTGTTTGCCTCGTGAAGTTTCCTGAAACAACGCCCGTGCGGCGAGCGGAACCCTCAACATACGTAAACCCATTAGCACAGGTTGTACGTGCACAAGATTTGAGGCAGGGAGGACTGACAAGATCCCATGCATTAACCGGTGCAAACACACAAAGTACGGAAGGGTTGAATGACTCGGGCAAGAGCTAGCAAGAATTGCAGAACAGGGAAAATGACCAAAGGGAGGCTGCTGCACTGATTTCCAGTCTGATAAAATGTCCGGGTCCCCTGGAAGATGTTTACATGCAGATGTGGACGTGGTGGATTGATTGGAGGAAAACGGGGTAGAGATATTACAGGGGGGGTTACCTTTTTAAAGCAGAAAAGAGAGGACTTGGTCTTACTTGGAAGGATAAATTGGGATTTCCACATCGACAGAATTTTGTCATCTAATGAGATGTACATGAGCATGAACACACTTCATGCTCAGGCAATTTCCTTACTAGTCTCTGGCTAGTTACATGTACCGTACATTTACATACTAGACATTTTTTTTTGCACTCATTAAGTTTTTGCAGCTATTCAAAAATTTTCTGTATTGTTTACAACATACGGTACATGTTTGTTTTCAATAACATGTAATTGTATGTACCAAAGCAGCATATTTCATGTGCAGCTTCAATTTGTAACCGTACATTCCTATTTGGTTCTTCTTTTTTGGAAGGGGGGTTGGATTTTATTTTTGTAAGCTCTCCAGGAAACTTAAAAGTAATAAATTAAGTGTTACCATAGTAAGGAGTTGTAAATGTACATGTACATACGTACTGGACCAGTGTACAAAGCCGCCCTTTCTGGATCCTCTGTTCGACTTCCTCCGCCCACCTTTAATGTTCTGCTTTCGTGACAGCGTAATCAAATTTGATGAGAGAAATGGCAATGGAGGAAGTCATCTTGCGTCAGAACCGGGTCGACAAATTCTGTTTGCAGATCCGGCTGGCGCTGTAAAAAATGTCTCAGACAAAGCCAAGACTGATTGCATCCTGTGTTAAATTTAATCAGAGTAACGTTTTAGAGGAGGGCCTTGGTTGCAGATAAAGATGTTGCCATGAACGTTTCATTTGTTTGACAATTTTTAAAGAAATGGAGCACATGTGTTGGAGAGATGTGTATAATTGGGTTTTTTTTTCCTGTGAATTTTTTTTCTGTGAATGTTATTCCCGTCTGTACCCGAAAACATTCTTAAAAATCACAGACGCAAAGACACACCTCAATTTTCCAAGGTGAGAGATTTTATACCAAGTGCTCAATGCGTGTTCCGGGCTTGAGCCAAGACTAATATCGGAAATCGGAAATACCCCAGAAATTGATGCTGCCAGGGGCAATATGGGATTTTTCTCACCCAGTTTTATAGCCATGTCCAGAGCTAAGAGAAAGGGGCTGTTAATTGTCTAATTCAAATTTTATATAAATATTTGCCTACTACAACCCCAAAAGATAAGATATGCAAGATGTCAGCCATAAAGTTGACAACTACTTGTACATGTAACCACAGTGGGGCGAATGCTTTTTTCTTATACATTTCACTGGGAATTACTTCTTTTTACCATTTTCTGTTGCTAAAACAATAATGACATCACTGTTCTGATTTCCACTTCAGATGTAGAGATGAATGCCATGTACTGTCATATTTCTTTATTTCATCGGGGGTTGGTTATCCATAATTTCACTTTGAAACTTCCACTTTTCATCTTCACCAGATGGTCCAGCAGTTCGAGAGGCTAGTGGTTTTCCGACTGGGCAGATTACAACCACCCAAGGGTCCAGGTGCGTATCTTGACTGGCAAATATTGCAAAAAATCTTGACCAAAGTTCGTCTTACTCAGATATTGTAACACATATGCAGTGGTTCTCTATGAAATTGGCTGAGTTCCATGAGGCTGTTGAATCAACAATATCGCTCAACCACTTTCTACGCTGAGTGAAAATTCATGTACATTTAGTAAATAAACATTGCACAGCATCGTGGTTGGTGACTGGTTTCTGCTAAGTGAATTCTTTCTGAGCTTAGCAGTTCTCTGAAATTGCTCTCAGCTGTCACAAAAACAAGATTTGAAAGTTGTAAAGTTTGTAATAATACATGTTTTGTCACATGACAGTCTCACTTTTGTTTAATCACATGATTTCCGTACAGGCATTGTGATAGTCCTCCCGTTCATCGACAAATGGCGGAGGGTGGATATGAGGACCAGAGCCTTCAACGTTCCTCCACAGCAGGTGAGTAAAAGACAGGACTCACTGTCACAAAGTGGCTGAGCAGGAGATGGATTGCTTAGCATCACAACCTGCTTTGCAGGTCACTCTCAAAAGTTCATCTAGAACCAAAGTTTCAGATTGGGGGGATTTCCAATCATATTTCATGATTTCTCTATGGGTTTATCTGGTCCGAGGATGAATTTTAGGGGTTTGGGAAACTCTGGAGAAGAAAAAAATTGAAGTACTCCCAAAATTTAATAAATGCAAAAAAAGTCCTTGGGGGGGGGAGTTAATGTGCCCCATCTGGGTTGGCAAATGATCCTACTGAAGTACTCAAAGGGGGTAAAAGTTAGTACATTTCACAGTGCCATGCTGTGAGAATTTTGAGTCAGTTGACAAAATAAGAGAACTTATCGTCTGAAAGTTTCACTATAGGTGAAAACCTGATTTCATTTGTGATTTGTGATTACATCAATGATAGCCCTAACAGTCCCAATCCTCTGATTTCAATGTGATGTTACATACACCCTAAGGGGTTAGGTTTAGAAATGATTTTGTGGAATGAAATCGATTTTGACTGAAATAGCATTGTCCCAAATGTGCCCTTCCAATTTCCTTCATGAAACTTGTCTGTATTTGCTCACATTTGCGGCTCTTTCTAGCTCATCACAGCAGACGGGGCTGCGATCTCGGTGGGTGCCACGGTCTACTTCCGCACCAAAGACGTCTCACTGTCCATCGCCAGCGTGCAAGACCTCAACCACTCCACGCGCAACCTGGCCCAGACTGTCCTGCTAAACACACTTGCCGCGCGCTCATTGAAGGCCATTGAGAACGACAAGAACCTTGTGAACGGACTGATACATGAAGAGATGAACGCCACTACTAACAACTGGGGCATCGAAGTCAGCAAGGTGGAAGTGTAAGTCAGCTCTTTGGATTGGGTTGCCTGAAATCTTCCCCCTGCCGTCTAAATCTAGGCCAATCACATCCACATCAGGGGTGCATTCCTCTCACACAAACAGTTGAGAGTGATTGAACTTGTTGAACTTACAAAATCTTGTAACGTTTGGAGTGTGTCTTCACTAGAATCTAGTAAGATTTGTTGCGTTGCGTTGCATTGTAACATCTTTGTTGCTTCCTTGCCTCTTCCTCATTAGGTCTCAAGTGACCGTCGTCCAGGAAGCTGTGGAAGGGGTCAGTGTGGACAAACTAGGGACTATCTTTAGTCAGATCATTTCTGGCCAGTACTCACGTAAGCCTGCTACTTTATAATACCATCAATCTGTTGGGATTACCGTTTAAATTACAGTGTCTTTCTTTTCTCTTTATAACTCAAACTTCGGCTTTGTTGATCTAGATCCCTGGGGATGACTGAGAAATGAAATAAAAAAACATGACTCTGACATTAGTCCGAATGTGGCACACCACTGCATATTCTCATGAGACATGTCATTGTCCAATCAGCACATAGAAGTGACATCATCATGACCTGATCACTTCCAGGTGTTTATGAATGTGCTGTGCAATGCATGCATCTTTGGATGGACTTATGAATATTTAGAACTGGTCAAAAAAACTGTACATATTACCAGTAGAAATACTATGTTTATGATGACAAAGGTAGGGCTATTTTGATTCTGCTGACGGCTTGTTTGATCTCGTTAAGCAAGCAACAGTTTGTTAGTACTCTCGTGAAAAGTTCTGACGATACTGCCCAATGCGAACGGTAATCTATGTTAGCTACAGTGGTCAGCATGCCCTCAGAGTACTTAATTGGAATTCATAAAGCTAATATAGTATGAAGTTGGTTTGTGTAAACGTGTCATTTTCGTCAATGTTGGGGTTGGATCCAATTTTTAAATTTTTTTTTTATCTCAATTTTTTTGTTCTATTTTGAAATCACATCAGCCATGTCCCACCTCGTGCAGATGCCAACCCCACCCACCACCCCATCAAGTCTCTTGACCCCCTCCCAGCCCCGCCCAGCCCAGAGAGGAGTGTCGTTACCTGTCGTCACGCCCCAGGATCTCCTCACTTCCGTCAGACCACTTCTCAATGAGGCGCTCGTAGAAGACGTGAAAGCTGTCTACAAATTTGTGGTGACTGGCAACAACGGAGGAACGTTCTTCCTGGATTTGAAGAGCGGTGAGTAGATTTTGTCGGGTCTGTCACAAGTCCGTGAAAGTCCACCAGAAGTCAAGTCATCCAGTCTCAATCCAAGTCACAACAAAAGGATTCCTTTGTCATTATTCACCCTGTGATGCTGGACCTGTGACAGGACTAGTCTGAGATGGACTCATCAACAGCCTTTGAATTTTTAAGGGCAGTACTTGGATATGAAACTTTAAAAATCCTTTTTCTGATAAATTTCGTTCTCCAGAACAGTGTAACCCTTGCTCCACCAGATTCTCCAAGGCACTTCAAATTTGCAGTCAGAAAAAAAGCCTCGTGCTCATTGCCTGGAAAGTCAGTGAGCTGGCACCCACTTGGAGCAATGCAAAAATAGTATCCATCTGATGACCTCTGCTGTCAACTTATGCACCTTCCAACTTGCTCCATTTGCTGTTTGGATTCTCAAGTAGACTCCGAATGGAAGAAATGGCTGAAAGGTTCTCCTGAAGCAAATGCCTCTTTTTATATTTTTTTTCACTTTCAGGGTCGGGAGATGCTGGCGAGGGCGAGCCACCCTCCGAGCCCGATGTCACGCTCACCACGTCCACCTTTGACCTGCACGCCATGTTCACGGGCCAGATCAGGCCCTACATGGCCTACATGGCAGGTAAACTGGCGGTAGAGGGCGACAGAGGAGTCGCGATGAAACTGGAAACAGTGATACAGCAGCTGCGGGAAGCACGCTGTTAGTCCGATGCCCTCAGCTGATTCTCGACACTTATTTTCACGGGCTGTACGTGTCTGAATCTTGTGTCTGCATCTTTGCCAGTTGACAACAGCCATAGCCATAAGTCTGGAGGACAGTTTGGGATGCAACTCAAGGCTTTGTCTAAGACAGAAGTATATCAGAGTCAAAAACTGAAGCCCTAGTCGTAAAGACTACAAAGTCATGCATGGTTAACAAGCCCATGCTCAAATTGCTTTCTTATGGCTAGAAAGAAGATGTGCATGAATGGGAAAAGCAGAAAGCCACAAGCTGGTGACTTCCATTGCATTCCGAGAGTTTGTATTGTCACCCTTTAAATAAACCCTCTCTCAAGTTGCATAGGTTTGGAAAAAAAACAACAGCAGTTGTAACTCAAAGAATGAGGTCATGATTCAATTATCAATGCAGATGACTGGTTCCCAGCCCAGAAGCAGGAATTGATTGGGGGACCAGGGACCAGTGTTACCGGTAGACTGGCATCCTGTCATTTTTTTCCAGGTCATAAGGCCATTTCCAACTCCTAGTAATTGCGACCACATTAGTAATTGCCTCGTGGTTCACTCAGTAACTCTCAATTTTGGATCCCCTCAGTACACAAGCCATTTTGTTTCCCTGCTTTAAGGGTTAAAAACAACATTCCCCAAGTAAATGCATGCATCAAAAAGCTATACCATGTGTGATGAGTTCGTGTACAAAGCTTAGATTCTTCCCAGTATTTATTAGACCCGGACCATAGTATTAACCGGCGTTCATGTACACAGTTTGCTTTTCAAACAAAAAAAATAGTACTTACGAATGCAATATAAATGTTTAGTACATACAATAGAAATGAGAACAATTTGAGTGGTAATTTAATGGAGAGTGGATGTTGTATTTGAAAGTAATGCTGCGTCTGTTAGAGGGGTTGTGATGATGAAAGTTTTGAAATTCAGTGATTTAAAAAAAAAAGAAGCTTTTAACGTCTTACAAGGCGTGAGCTGTTTTCCATATGGCTGTGATAATATGAATCTTACAGTTCAAGCGACTGACAAAACTTGAGTAGTTACAATTTCGCAGATTCACAATAAGCCTTTTGCGAGTGACCTTTGAATAAAATCTGGTACACTGAGTTCTTGAAATTCACGGGAACATAACAATGTGAATTCTCCAAACTAAAAACATTGTTGCTATACCTCGTGATTCAGGGCAAGCTTTTGCGTAGTAACGTAAGAGGCACGTTGCAACAATACACTGTTCTCAATGGACAAGAAGGGCACAAAGGAACCAGTCCATTCCAGAGATGGTGGTCGCTAAGCGAAAGCTTGCCACCAATCACGAGGTATAGCAACGGCGTCTTTAGTCTGGGGAATTAAAATTGTTATGTTTGTGTGCTATCAAATAACTCAGTGTACCAGATTTTAAAAAAATCTGGTACACATTTTAAAAAAAATTCAAATTTAACTCGCAAATGGCTTATTTGGAGGGCCGTACCTCATGAGAGAGTCCGAGCAATCACAGCCCTGCCTTTCGTTGAGTTACCAATACTGCAAAACGCGTGACAAAGCACTCCATCGACATGTACACAAGAATATCAACTGTGTTTGCTGCTGTCTTTATTTACACATATTTATTCCATTTTGTGCATTACTTAGTTAAAAAAAAAAAAACCTTGTTTATGATTCACTACTCTCATGTTGCCCAGAGACGGTTGTGCAGTTACGAAATTTAAGATCACTGCATAATGCCTATGTAATTCCTACTCTATGGTTCCTTTAGTTGAGAAAATTCACAAAAAACTATTTGTCCACTCATAAAATGCCTGGTTACAATGAAAACACCAAAAGTTCTGTGCCAGAGCCCACATTCATGAAATCTACAAACAATAAAATACATTCTACTTTGGCATTTAAATGTGACAATTTGATGAAAAATGCTCAGTTGCTACTATTTTCCTGTCTTACATTCCGTAAACCTTTGTTTTGTTACAATGTATTTCAAAAAAGATATCCTTAAAATTCAAAAAATTTTAAAAGAGTAACAAATTCAGCTTTGGAAGTTACCATTATGATGTTTGCTAAAGATCTATATTCAGAGGAGGTTGAACTATTTCACAGCTGGATTGTAAATAGTAAAACTTAAGACAACATGTGACACTTCAGCTCCTTGACTATTGACCGTGCCATAGTTTTCATAAGTGGGCTACAGTTGACTATCGACCGTTTCAGCACAGGCTGTCACGGTGGCCCAAATCAATGTACAGGTCTTACCACAGGTTTGTGCTGGTTGGAATGGCACCTGCAGCAAGATGTTGCACGAACTGTTTGCTTCCGCCAAGCAAGGAATCTGTTCCCAGACCACACATGATTGACTTGCAAAGCACATGTATAACATGGCAAAGCATATTCAAGTCTTCAGCAGCAGGACATCTGACATCCACTTACACGCAGTGCAAGATGGTTAATGGAGAAAATCCATATTTGCACAACAACCAGTTCCCGCAACTGACAAATTTCTTTTTTTAGAGGCTCTGTAAAAATCAGCCCATTGCTTATGCAAATCTGGTTCAACTTTTGACCTTTAACCCTTTTCAAACCTACTAAAAAAGATGATTTCGCAACCCCAGCAGTTGCAGAAAGCCCATTACATCATATTTACAGCTATACAAATATAACACAAAGTTCTAAAATACAAAGTACAGAATATAACTATGACTCTTACACATTTATACACTTTCAGAATTCATATTTGCTAAACATCTCAAAAGAAATGGACCAAACGATGCTTGATGAACGAACAAACCCTGAATGACAAACCCTTAAAATGCAGAGCGCACTGATATGTTTCTTTTCTTCTGATTTAAAAATGGACAAGTGTCTGTAACCAGACTGAGGAAAATATTCAACAAGCAGGCAAAATGTCAACTGGGGGGGGGGAATTTAAACTTTTTTCCACAAATAGACCTCAAACATGTGCACTTTCCCCCAGGGATTCAGTGGATCACGTTTCCCCTCACATGTAAACAAAAATGTCCCGTTATTATGTTCTAGGCCTATTACACTCAGTAAGCACAGCACGAGAGGGGAGGGGCTAACAGAAGGGGGGGTTGATTTCTCCCTTCTGAAAGAACTTGGTCTGAAATGTTACCTACACGTAAACAAGCACAAACAACCTGTTACACTGCAAACAAACAACACAGTGAAGAAAAGATACAATCGTCAAGCACACTCAAATGGACTTACAAAATTGACATGGGATATGTGGTATATTCAGTCAGATGAATTGTAAAAACTTCAATGCAAAAAGGACATTTATCCAGCCTCTGGCCAAATGGTGTCAAGCAGGAGAAAATTTACAAAGTGTATTCAAGGAATTCTTGTCGCCTTCCTTGACCTTGCTCATTAACTCTGGCATTGCAGTCATTTCATTCACAATCTAAACAGAGAACAATTTTCCCCACTCATTTTTCCCCCCTAAAAATGCCACAATCAACAGATGTATCACCCGTAAAGTGATTACACGCTGACTTGAACTTGAATAAGGGGCAGATTAATCACAGTTTCTCCCCGTTACTTCAAAAGACTTTCTCGCCCACCAAACATTCTGTGGGCCTCACGTTCACATTACGCACTGCAGGGACATGCCAATTAGGGCTTGTTTAGGAGCTACGTGTAACTAGTGTGCATTCCTACTGTTTCCAACAAGCTCAACTTAGCATAATCAAATCATCACAACATGTCAATCTATGATTTACGGTACAATAATAAGAATATTGAGTGCGGTAAAATTAAGTAAAGGGATCATTGGAAATAAAGCATAATTTTCTCCTCTTTTTTTAGATTCGATGGTGAATTTTCCCATGCTTAGAGTGGTGCAGTGTTGGGTGCAAAAAGTCCAGAGTAGTTCTCCCTTCCCCTTTTTTGGCGGCTACAATATTTGGATTCACCAACAACATGAACAGGCAAATACTGTTACTAAAAAACATCTTGAGGAAGGGCTGCAGGACTTGTGCGTCTTACATATATACATGAAGTTTCTTACAAACTGCCCAAGTCTTGCATACAAAAGAAGGCACAGGTAGGGAACCTGAATGCGTTACACATGACAAAACAAGTCAACGTGACTAACGTTATCTCAAGTAGACAGAGGGCAAGATTGGATGCGAACTACGGTTGACCACGAGTCAACTGCTTTTCAACCATGCACATGTGAAGTACGGTTATGCTCAGATGTTCCTTGTTGATCTTTTTTGTCCAAACCTCGTCATCAATCCCTCTTTACTGTTCTCTGCCAATCTCGTGGTGCACACAGTCAATGAAGTCTCGGTCTTGGACAACTATTTTCATGTGAATGCTTCCCTCAACTGATAAATGAAATCCCCTACGGATATCCAGTGGTGCAAACCAAGCCCTTCAAGCCTGGTTTCAAATGGTTGACTAGATGGTCCAAACCATTCATCATTGGAGGGGGGGGGAGATGTTGTGCTTACATTTGGACCTTGAACATACATGTACAAGAAAACATGACTGATCTTACATATACCGGGCACTTTGGCCGCATGTGCATGGAACATTTTAAACAGACAGCTTGGACATGTTTGATAAGCCACCATTGGTTGATCACTAGATGTACGTTATCCATGGGCTATCAAGCAAAATCAACCAATGGTCGACAACCTGGTCACTTCTCTTGGCCCACTACGTTCGTCAAATGATTGATTTTAGTCTCTTGTGTACAAAAAAATGTACTGGACAAGAAATGCAGCTTTTGTCAACATGTTGAGCTGATGGGTAGTTCACTGTGGAAACATTTTACTGGAAATTCAACAAATATCATCAGCTACAATACAATCTGAGTAATGTTCGGAATAAAGTCAGTCAAAAAGGAAAATGCTGAGTATGATGCATAAGAAATAAACCTCTACTGACAAATACGTAAAATATACCATCTTCTAGATGCGTCATACACAACAGTTGACTGAAGAATGGAGGAAAAATAAAGTGTTAATATAATGACTTCAAATCAACTTTAGTTCTGAATACACACATTAGCTTACCCTAATTGTAATGGCAAAACTGTACTTATTTTGAGCGTCCGTCTAATGAGACCTTTTCAAACATAAAAGAAAAACGCATATATGCACATTTTAATATATTTGTAATGCGAAAAAAAATAGAACTTAAAATTCACCTCGACGTTTGGTGACAATAATTCGTGCACAAGGATTGGACCAGATGAATGCTTATTTGTGCGATTCAAGCAGTGTCTAGTGGGTGTGGCATTGGGAAGGAGGTGTGACAACCGGCTTATGGGGCGTGGCCTCTTGAAATGCAGCGTACTGTTGCTTGTCTAAAAAACAGTGCCCACTGTTCCAAAGACCTAGGTCAAATCTTTTTGGAATGATTAAATTACTCACGGAAGGTCCACCTTCAGAGTAAACTGGCATAACTGAAATACAAAAGTACTTTACATCATGAGACCTGACAAATTATGGTCACTAGAAACCATCATTGGTGCTGGAGGTGAGTGGTGTCACGTGCGCGAGGGACCTGTGCGAGTGTGTCTGGCGCCCTCTGGTGTTCAGTGTCGCCATCTGGCTTTCTGGCGCTTGATGTCGCTCACTAAGGACGTGGAAAAGCAGAACCCAAAGACCTGGAAGACACAGAAAAAAATGAAATAAGCCAGTTAGTGCTAGCAGCCAAACCTGACTGATACTATCCAGTTGAATGATCACGACTGACTGACCAATTGACTGACTGGGTTGAGGCAGAGTGAGTTTTGAGTGAGTTAGTCATCTTACCTCAACTAGTACAATAACCCCGGCGGCGATCGCTACCACTACCAGGTTGGTCTGCAGCCAGCCTTTGAAGGCATTCAGGCAACCCGATGAATAGATGTGAGACCTCTCACTCACCTATCAAGAGATCAAAAGGGGTAGAATTTCAGATTCAATCCAACAAGCTGCATTCGTACTAAGCCGAGTTCTACTTTCACCTGTTTCCTCCCCCCCCCCAGTGACATGCTGTCTATTACGCGTTTCTATCCACAGAAGTCTAAAACCCTCCCATGAATTCATTTCTAGCGATATCAACCTCTGTTTGGAATTCTTACACCTTCTTCCGGCAGCTGTTTCCCTTGTTTAAAATAATACGGCAATAGTTAGGGGAAACGTGAGACAGCAGCTCTGTCAGTCAGCGTTAATGATGTCTGCTTAATTGCTTAGGAACACCCAGAGCTGATAGGTGAGCCACAGGGTGCATTGCTTTGTGGAAATTAGAAAAAAAAATTGCTGGGATTCCAATGCTTGTTAATCTGTGATGGCTTGGAATGCGTTGGTTGATTCTTCACTTGCTGTGTGTGGCAAATTAAAAGGGCACTGTGTCAGGTTCCTGCAGAATGAATCCACAGGCTAGATGCCTCTGTTTTTGTTCCATAGAATGCATTTAGCTTCCAACACGGAATGCCGCGTTGGAGCTTGAAGTTTGAGAGCACCAGTACACCTTCCAAGGGTGGAAATTTAACTTTAATTTGAAAAACGTTTACAAAAACTTTCCCAATACCATTTAAACATTTAGCCAACATTTTACTGAGGCCAATGCTGCCTACCTCAGTGTTTTCATACGCATAATTACTACAACAATGCACATGATCCAACCTATGTAAAAATGTAGATTGATGTTAGAGCATTTAAAACAAGCAATGTTTCTTGTTTTAGAATCACGAATCCACGCATAATTATTACAACAATGCACATGATCCAACCTATGTAAAAATGTAGATTGATGTTAGAGCATTTAAAACAAGCAATGTTTCTTGTTTTAGAATCACGAATCCACGCATAATTATTACAACAATGCACATGATCCAACCTATGTAAAAATGTATATTGATGTTAGGGCATTTTAAACAAGCAATGTTTCTTGTTTTAGATTCCACTTTTTTTCTCAAAAAGTACATGGATGCAGGAAGGGAAAACAAATAGTATGTAACAGGCATCGCTTACAATAAAACTGAATTCCAGATTGCACCAATCACAACATCAAACCTCTATAAGGGACAGTTCCGTTTAAATGTTTAGGAAAATCTGTAAACGGATTTGGAACTTTTTTTCATTTAAACATTTGAACAGGTAAAAGTCCCATCCTTAACATCTTCTGCTAGTCCTACGGGCAACCAGTGATTTTCCTTTCTAACTTGTCATTAGTTTATTGGACAACTCGACCACCACATTACAAAGCATTAATGAGTTTAAATCATTCTACTCTCATGTCATGCCAGTGACTAGTACAATGATGAGTAATGATGTGATACCCGTTTATCTCCTTGCCAACAAGAATCAATGAAAATTCTGTTTTTTGGTGCACGCAAGGAATGTGTGCTCAAGTGAGAGAACATGGTTTGCTTATAAAGGGAGCAACGCGTCCTTTTTTCGGGTAAGAGATGGGAAATTAAGTCTGTTTTTCTCTGATCCACGGAAAATTTGGCATTAGGCATACGAAATACAAGAAAACCTTTTGAATTCCGGCAACCATGCCGGTTTGAGCACCTTACCGTCCTATCGGGCTTCCGTACATTGTAGCCGCACTGCGTGTTCACCACTCCGCTCGCGGGATCCTCCATGCAGCAGGAGAAGGGCACGCCGCACGCCTCTGGGTTCGTGTTCTGACCCACAATCGCCTCGGAGCAGTTGAAGTAAATGTTCATGTTCCAATCATTGTAGTCGTTCACTCCGCAACAAGAAAGCTACATGTACAAACACAAAAGAGTACATGTGACTAAATCAAGTGTCAATAATTATCCTCCTTAGTTTCTCAGAGTCTAAGTCAAGTACAGAGATGAGAGAATGAAACTGTGGGGACTTCCTTTTGATGAAACCGAAAACAGATCAGTTACAGTTGTCTTCGTAGTTGACACTGAGGAACATATTTCCTTGTAGCGTTTGAGCACTCCAAATTGTTTGTGCTGTAAGCTACATTTGTTTTAAAACAGCACATCAAAAATTAAACTTTGTTTCATCACAAAAAAATCTTACAAAATCAACTTCATTTTTCGCATTCTCTGAGCATGCGGCTTTACACACCACTAAAGTGTCAGGCCTCAAGTCGCAGCTTTTAGGTGTCAAATTTTAGGTGATAAATCATCAGAGAAGCTCGTAGAAAAATGAGTAAAAATAATTCCTAACGTACCCCTGACTGCAATGCATCTATGATGTCCTGCAAGTCTTCGTTGGATCGGTAGTTTTTGACGGCAACGTCTGTCAAAAAGCCGGCTATCCTCTCTTCGATCTGGGCATCAAGAGAAAAAGAAAGCTTGAAAAATACAAGTCAAAGGAGGAAAGTGTGTCAATTGTTTTGTCTTGCGACAAACATCGATCCGAGTGCCATAGCATTTAGCAGTGCACTATTAGACTTTCACATGTACTGTATATTGACCGGAACTGAGGGCAATAGTACTCAACTACACTTTCCTAGGGACTGTGAAATAGGTAAAAAAAAATTCTGCTGGGGATGAAGGTACAGTTTGAGTTCCATTAAACTTTTCAAAATAACTGTGTCAATCACATAAAGATTGCTCAAAACCCTGGCCTGTTATTGGCCTGATCATGAATTGAACCATACGGACAAAGGCAAACTTTGGAAAATCTCTGGATGCATCATTTTTGGACTCAAACCAGTGGCCACCTCGGTCTTGTTGAAAAAAAAGGTAATAAAACGAAAACATGCAATTCACGTCAATTAGAACTGTAGGAAGCTGGTTTAGGAAAGGGGCATTACATCTGGGAAACCTTTTCAAACCCTTGACAGCTGACGTCATCCGCTGAGACAGAAATGCAACAGATGCACAAAGCGTCCACTATTTTGGGGGTCAACTCTCTTCAGGCAGATAAGCGCATTTCACGCTAATGCATCACTAACAGGGCTATCTGAATAATGAGCTCGCGTGCCTGCTTGAAAC